>NW_010120783.1:54721-77882 GCF_000699245.1 Pterocles gutturalis
GTACGGCAATCTAATAGTACTGTTCCGCAATCAATAATTGTACAGAAGCTAAGTGTTTCAGAACAGCTGGAAAAAGTGTTAACATCCTGCAACATAAAAAATCCCATAAGACTTTTACCAGATATTTCACTTTATTATTGTAGTCCTTCCCTTCACCAATGCACAGTCCCTGTGGAGATGAAACATATGTAATTATTAAAAGATTTATTCACATGTTACTTTCTGGTAACTTCAAAGTTAGTAGAATGATCTCTGATGGTGGAGATTACAAGTGATGCTAAACGAGACAAGTTAATTTCATAGATATTTTGTGTTGTCTGTTTGTTTGTTTTCTGTACAGAAAATGATTCGAATTTATCTAGGGGTACCTCTCTTCTCCCAAAAGATGTAGGATATGAGAGCATACCTAATTCACACCGCTCACATGGGCTGCCCCAAGCTGCTCCTAAGGTAGCACAACATTCAGATTTCAGTGTAGCACCATTGATGTTGACTTCACAGCGACCGTCTTGGATGGTAAGCCAGCAAGTCCCCTTCAGGCTATCTGCAGTGGAATAGAAAACAATATAGAATTGTCACAGAAAAAAGAGCTGGCATGCCATGTTCATGCTACCAGTAGACAGAGTACCAAGGGAGTACAGGTTCTCTTTTAAAAGAAAACTTTTCAATAGGATAATTTTGCACACATTTTAGTTTAAAAGTGGTGGAAAGGAATAATACTACTATTAAAACTGAGCAATAGAGCACACTGCTTGAGGCATTTTATAGTTCATGTCCCACAGCTAGCAGAGAGCCTTCAAATACTACAACGGATTTATTATTTTTTTTAATCTAGTGACTCATCAGTCTGAAATACAGAAGTTACAACAAAAGCAGAGATCACAACCTGGGACTCCCCCTTCCAGCTGACTGCCTGAACCACTGGGTTATGAAATCCAGGTGTTCTTGCCTGTCTCACTCTGTGAACCTTCAAGTTTGTCAGGAAGGAAAAAAAGATTAAAATGTGGGGGACAGGAGCGTACAATATTCTTTTAGGGGTCTGGTTCTGCTGGTGCATTAGCTATGCTTTGAAGAAACCTGTTAAGTTATACTCCACTCTCTGTTCCCCAGGGCTCAGCCCCAGCACACCCAGCTCCTGAATCACAAATTGGATTGGCAGGTTGGGAACCCAGACCAGCTCTGGGCAAGCCTGTTCCAGCAATGCCCAGACATGTCAGGCAGCACCTCCTGACTGCTGCCCATGCTAGACAGCCACTGAGCAGAGTGGAGATTTTCAGCCGTAAGTGTGGTCTCTGCTGCCTGAAATCCTCTGAAATTCTCTTTCGGGTACCCAAGTCTTAAAATCCATACTTTCAGCGCCCAACACATTTAAAAAAATATCAGTTAGATCCTAAATCAGTCATGTACTTTAAAAGTTGTACCTACAGCACCTTGTCTCAGTACCTTTACAATGTTACACTCAAATGGTATAAAATTTCTTGAAGCAGACAACAACCTTTGTGATCAGATAGCAAAAGCAGACTGAGAGGTCAGCCTGGGTAGAGTTTAAATGCATGTGCATACTCAAGAGTTCAAAGACAAGCAAGTGGCCCAGACAAATTTAATGAGATGACTAACGAAACAGGAATAGGATTGGGCTTTAAGATTTCTGTATACATACAAAAAGCCAGACCATCTATAAGTTGCTGTTGATCAGTATTACTACTACTTCATGTTTAGGAGCAACGTGTTTAAGATAGAACCATTCCCTCTTATTTTTTTCAAACAACTTCCAACTTTTTCTACAATATTGTCATGTTATAAAATTATGTAGACCACAGAGAGCACGACCTATCTTTCCCACACCTTGATCTGCCTTTAGCTAACAGTCAAGACATCATATGTCCCATATTCAGGAACCAACATGGGGAGGCGGAATATAGGTTCTTTATCTGCTCTTTCATGCCATGTCCAGCTTGCTGACATATGTTGATGTCTCTGCTTTATGTTATCAAAATGTAAATGCTTCTAGTGCTTTATTCACTAAAGTTTCTTGAGCTCAATATTATTTATTTTTAGTAGCCGACTTTACAGGATGGGAAAATCAAACTAATATATCAAAAATTATTTTAACTATATAAATTAGCAGGTGACTTTCCTCACACCAGTTGTATCTATATTATCCTGACAAAGTCTGTTTGTCTTATCTTTTTCAGGCTATGAGTGAATTTCCTTTATTTTATATAATTTCTCTTGTCCACACAAAATCTACAATGGGCAGTCACAGTGACTTACTTTGGTGAAAAAATCATCCAGCATCAAAGCATTCTTTCTGTTGCTTGCATCTCTTTGATTCTGACTTGAAGAAGAATATATGCATACTACAGGCAGATGGTAGCCTACTTATTTTGCACTATATGAATTCCACAAATCTCAACTAAAACATGCATAGAAAGCATGTATTAAGTGCACATTTCAAAAAGCACAAATGGCAGTATCCCTACCATCTGAGCAGCTCCCAAAATAGGAATGTAACACTTGTAACACCAACAGATGTATTTCAAAAAAAATTCCTCTTTGTCTCTAAGAGTGCAGCCTCAATACTGCAAACACTGTCAGTGTGCAAGCAAAATAAATGCAAAATATGTCAACATTTTTGCTGAATGCTTTTACTGTAAATGCTGAACTAACAACACTCATTTGCTGGAGGTTTGAGCTTAAATTTGAGCAGAAATGTTGTGACTTGAATTCTGTCTGTAATTTGAGCAAGCCATTTTTTTCTACCCAGGAAAGCTCAAACAGACAAACAGCTCACATCTATGCCCAATTCTACAGGTAATATCAATGCAAATGGCTCAAGCCACCTGGTTCGTCAGCCTTGAGGCTGAGCAGAGGGTGCAAAGGAACCAAAGGAACTGACAGATTGAAGTCTTCTCTCCACAAACTGAGTAAAGAACATGCATCAGCCATATAGCTTCTCCATATAACATCAGTCTAACGTGCCGTATGTGACCTGACTCCACAAGACAGTGAAAATCTGCAATAAGACCATGTAGCAACAAACGCATTGGAGCAATAAATTGTAAAAATAAAATTAACAGTGATGTTATGTTAACCCTTTCTTATTCTAACAGTGTTCTCATGTGCTTTTACATAAACATTTTATGCCTTTTTTAAGTTCAATAACTCCAATCATCATCATGAATGAAAGAAAAACTTCCTCTTATAATGTAGGACTGATTCTGATTCTGACATGAGAGCAAATTTGCAATTAAACTAGAAAAACTAGAGAGGGGTCAGAATCTGACATTGCCTTCTTTTGATCATTCCTATGAAGAATACAATAAATTCCCAAACCACAACACTGTTTTAGCCATAGTTTTATGTTTTGGCATATGATTTTTTATTGTAGTTTAGTTATTAAATTGTTCTTATCTCAACCCACAAATCTTTTTTCCCCTTTACTGCTTTAATTCTCTCCCCCATCCCTGGGAGGG
Organism: Pterocles gutturalis; assembly: GCF_000699245.1. NCBI lineage: Eukaryota > Metazoa > Chordata > Aves > Pterocliformes > Pteroclidae > Pterocles > Pterocles gutturalis. The sequence goes on from NW_010120783.1 coordinate 58,198, forward strand.
GGACAGGTAAGTGAACGGGCTGTGTGGGGCTGGCTCTTAGCCAAGGGTAAACCCACCACAATCTCTGATGCTACAGGAATGCTTTGCAGGAGCAATTTGGTAAAAAATTAGGGCAAAGACATTGAATACACAAATCTTGCACTGCAGTGGTAATGGGAAAAAACATGCTTTCTCTACTTTACAGATTTTAAATGGCATACATTCAAAAAGAGCATTTGCAAGTTTTTCACACAGTAAACTACCTGTAACTTCCAACCCCTTACTCACTTTTCAGCAATCCAGCCTGCCCTTCTCTCATCACTACCAACTTCAATGGAAATTTTGCTAAAGTAGAAAAACATATGACTGGGGTCTAGCAGTATAAATCTGTACGTCTCACATTAGCTGCACTTCTGACCCTTTTGTCCTAACATATTCTCACCTGTAGTACATAAAACTCTTCCTCAGATTATTTTGATCAATGTGAAAAATTAATGATTAGGCTCACAGTATACAGGTGGCTTCTATTCTTCACTTTTTATCTGACTGTTCAGGTATTTATTTTGTTTCCATTTTATGTTACTTATCACTAATATTCAGGCCAAATGGGACCTCACACTGTAAACATTCCAATGGAAACCATTTGCAAACTAAATCCAGAACACTGTTATAATTAGGCCCTTAGCGAACTTGTAGCACCTTTGGTGTGAGAACACAACAAGATTAAAAGTGAGTAGTGCAAAAAAGGATATCTTAGTGTGGTCCTATCAAGAAATTAGCACAATGTAAAAAAGAACAAAAGTAATACTAAACTTTAGCGGCCAGTGATGCTACAACGAAATCTAAGAGAAGACTTGGTCTGAAAAGTAACATACCCTTAAAAAACATACTAAGGCATAGACAGACTCCATCATTAAATGGAAACTCGAGTCTTTGCATTCAATTTCCTATGTTAAGAAGATTTTGTCAGAGCAAGAAAGTTCAACGAAGAACACCCGACAAATCCATCTTAAAATAAAAGGAACATTTAAAATTAGCATCACCCATTTATTAATGACACTCCAATCCAATTTATCCCACATACCCTACCATGACTTCAGTTATATTACACAAGATGACACAATGGCAGCTTGTGATCAACTGAGAAGTACAGATGTCTCCAATCCTTTGAGTTTTCTTGGAAAGGCAAGGAAAAGAATATTAATTAATGACTTCCAAAGATAATGACAATGACATCTTGCAGACAAGTGTTGCTGCTAACTTCTGTGCAGCGCTCTGGTTTTTTTCAATGCAACAGAATCCTCAAAAGATACTAACATTATTTATTTATGTGTATATATATATATATATAAAAATCTAGTGTGTGCATGTGTATATGTGTGTATATATATATATCCACATATATAGTGTGCATATATACGTATACAAGAAAATACTCTTACGTGTCTGCTCCAGAGGTAGGGACCCTGACAAACTCGGATCTGTCTTACACACCTTTACCACCTTCCTGCAAAGAGCTATGAGATCGTGCTAGAATTCAAAAGCCATTAATGTTTTCTTATAGCTGGGAAAGTCACTCTTCACAGTTCATGAAAAATGTCCTGAACCCTAGAAGCCATGTGCTCTTCTATCACTATTTGAGTAGATGTTCCTCCAGTTTTACTTGCTTTCTTGTATCAGATTTAAAAGTGGCCAAAGAACTGTCTGGGCATTTCTGCTTTACAGTCTCTTTAACTACCAAACTAAGCACCTATAGCTTAACTCATACTGTCATTCCCCTATAGGACAAGATAATTATTTTTAATAAGACATCCCCATTCTCTCCCATCAATTGATACCTGCATCTCACCATTTTAACCATAGTTGGGACATCCTCAGGAATGTTTCTTTCAGTTTCCTCCTGCTCCCATGGAATCAATCAAATTAGTACGTGTTTGTTTGGTCTTACCTACGGAACCAGACATATTGTCTGCTATCACAGGGAAACTACTCAAATACATTGTTTTCTTAATTAATCAATATGATCAATGTTTTTCAAGTTAGTAAGAAAAAGAGAAAATAACAAAAGGAAATACCCACCAATACATATCAGTCCTGTAGAGTCCAGCTTGCTGCCAGGTGAACATTCACAATTGAAAGATCCAAGATTGTTCCTGCAGGCACCATTGACACACGGGCTGCTTTCACATTCATTTACATCTATAATCCAGAAACAAAAGGCACTCTTAGAACTACGATGTGCTTCTGGAAAATATTATACAGTGTAAATGCTGCTGTGAACCATGATTTGCCAAGACTGCCTGGTATATTTTGCCCTCCCCCTGGCTTCTCTCAGCATGACATTAAAAAGACACAGGGACAGGCAGGTAGCATGTATGTGCATAAATATAGGTACACATATTTTGAATGTGTTAATTAAATGGGTCTTTCCTACAAAGACAGTAATTTCAAACAATTTGGACTATAAAGTTTTCCAGCATCAATTATAACTGTCCTCTGAGAAAACAAAACTTTTTTTTTTCATAGAATGCAATGCATTTCCAGCCACAACATGCAGTGCACAAACAAAGGCCTTATTGTTTCTCTCATTTACGGCTCCATGAGGCTTTGGAAGAATTAAGAAAGCTCTGTCAGAAGCAAAATGTATACAGTGCTGGCTGCAATCCACTAGTTCTGGAAAGCGTTCAAGAAATAGGAGTTGAAACTGGAATACTGTAAACGGTACTTCTGTCTAGTCCCTAACTCCTTCTACTTATTACCCCTGTGAGTTTTTTAAGCCTGTTCAACTGTAAGAACAGGACCTTTGCAGACAGTATTATTTGCTGATTATTTTTTTGTTTAAAGTGAAATCAGTTTTAAGATTAAAACAATACTAGCTAATTCTTTCGAAGAACAACTGCAGATGCATATCCACCATTTCTTCTTGAATTCAACCAATTTAATTGTTTGATTTGGGTCCTTCATCAAGCCATGCATTCTTATCCAGCCAGATGGTTCCTTTGGTGGGCCTGAAATAAAACTGTTTAGTGCTTCCTTATGTTTGCTAGTAGTGCTTGAGGAATAATGTCATATCCATAAACTAAAATAGCCTGATTTAAATTAATTATAAATTAATGCAGGATCTAGTTAAGCCCTGGAAACATTAATGGCATCAAGAGATCATTTTCAAGACAAACTAAAATACCTTCCATATTTTTTAGAAGTAGTGAAAAAGGTACTGTTTGCTATTTGATATGTTATGATGCATCAAGCCTTTGTTTCACTAGATACATATTTTTTCATGATATTCTGGTGTCATGGGAAGCAATACATGTTTAAAATGCTCACCAAAAAAAGAAAGAAAAAAAAAAAGAGACGGAAAATGCCCAGAAATCAGCAAACTTAGGAAACTGAGCTCTCTCTTCACGCCAAAAGCTAGCACTTACTTTAAAAGCCGATTTTCACAGTCCCTTTACTGGAATTACCTACAAAGAGCAAATAGGACTTGTCCTTGAACACCAGAAAGTTTTTTAATAGCAACAGAGCTTTATGTTTATCAAGTCTACTCTTAAAATTGTGGATTACCCAGTTTACACATCAATCACACACAGATACAGAGACATAAAATCTAGGAGGCCTTACCAGGTCAGGACAGTGTATTACATGAACACAACCACACAGTTTGATGGCTGGCTGTACTGGGCTAACTGCGTCAGCAGCACCCAAACTGGTAAACCCCGTCCTACTATGGCCTGAGAAGTCACACGGGGCATTAGGCAGAGCTTCCACGTTTCTCTGCAAACAGCCTGCTTAGACAGAGTTGGTTGTGTTGTCTAAAGTTGGGTCCTGAGACAGCTTCCTATGGAGAATGCAGCAGGGTGTACGAGCAGGTGGGGCCAGGCTGAGTCCAGCACTGTTCATGTACTGACTTGATGGGCCAGGAAGTGCAGTACAGAGGTAATCAAGTAGATCTAGAAAGCCAGTTAGTACTGACAGAGGGTGTTCTAAGTCCTTCTGTATTTGAGCTGGCAATCTGGAGGGCTTGCCAACATTTATCTGCTCTGCAGCCCTCTTCCTCCCTGTAAATACATTTCAGACTTTATTACCTGAGGTTTTATTATCCAAGGTACGCTCCTTGCATCCCTAGCCCCCTGCTCTCTCCCCAGCCAGCAATAGCTGGTAGTGAAGAGCAGTCTTTGCTGCTTTTGCAGAGAAACCAAATACCTGGTTCCCACAATTAGATTCAGAACACACTGAGACAAAGACATCATCTTAAATATGTTCTATATGTCAATTCTCTGAATAGAAATGTCTTGGAGAAGGGTACACTTCTTCTTCCTTTCCACCTGCCATGTTATTTTCAGTAGTTGTCTAACTTTAAAAAAAAAAAAACAAAAAAAATAGAAAAGACAGGACAAATTAACTAAATTTAAGCTATATACAGTTTATCTCTGTCAAAGGCATCAAATCTTCATTGTCTTTTGAAGTCCTAGAACAAAGGGACATCGAATGAAGCTGGCTAGTAGAAAAACAAGTAAAGAAATGGTTCTTTCCACAACAGGTAGAGAAACTGAAAATCCTTCCCCTAGGATATTGAAGGCTTGCATTAATCAATGGCAATCTGGACAAATTCATGAGAGATAAATTCACCAAGGTCTGTATAAGATGAATATCCCACATCAAATGTCAGAAGTCCCTGAACAACAACTGTTGTGGATTCAGAGAGTACTTTTGGAAAATATTGTTGCATACTTGCTCTGTTGTGGGTCAGAGGGATCTTTGATCAGTCTCTGCATTTATGTCACTGCTTTTATGCAGATATCATCCTCTGTCCAGTCAGTTGCAAGTGCTCTTCCCCTACTTTTAGCTGAGAAACAACTTCAGAGAAGTTCCCATAAGGGACCAGACATAATCTGTGCCACAGACTCTTTGGGGTTTTTGGACACCAAAAATAGTCTTCACTGAGCACATGCAAAATGAGACTTACAACTTGGCCACTTCTGAGCACATTTTCAGAGTAAAGAGGAACTATTCTGACACAAATGCTACACAAGAAATTACAAGCTGCAACAGTATAGAGGAGTAACAGCTTTTTAAAGAAAAAGTCACAAGGTTTGCACATTTCTAAACACACAAATCAACATTTTATTGGAAATGAACAAAAAGTTTTGTCTAAATTTTTTAAAGGCAAAATTAAAACCTAGTCTGACTCAGACACCCAGTGAAGAAAACTACAGGTCAAGTGCTTGAATTCTGATTAAGATATTTATAGCTGAAAGCTGTTGATTTTCATGTAAAGTGTCATATGCTTTTAACAACTGGCAGCCCAAACACACACAGGTCTGCACATACACAACAAATGTGCAAGACAAAACACTGTAATACGCATAGTTGCCACTAACCAAAACATCACTTCAATCATATTTAGAATATAAAAAAATGCATGAAACTTAAAACACTTCACATTTATAGATGTAATATCAGGTTATCGTGCCTATCTTTAGTTCTCCCTGATATTTAACAAGTTAGGTTTACAATCCATTTTCTTCTAGGAAAACACATCTTGTATTTCGGGTTTTCAGAGTTAAGAAGAAACCCAAACCTAAGAAAAAATAGTTGAGGGGCACACCTGGAAGCTGATGTCCCCAAAACTAAAGCCAAAGATAAATGAATAAGTGGAGATAGGGGGGCCAAGGCATCTGAAGGTCAATACCTTATGAAGAGTGAAGCAGCCCTACTGACTTCATAGGTCACATTCTTCATTCTCTGTCCAAAGACAGTGAAAGGAGAAAAAAATACTCAAACTGAACATATGGGAGTGCAAAAATGGGGAAGAACAGAAAGGTGATACACCATTGTGAGAGCTGACCACTTCCCAGACTGGGAGAACTGCCTGTCCATTTCAAGCCAAAGTGATCTAGTCTAAATCCTCACACAAGTTTGCATCAAATGTGGCAAAACAGCTGACTCTATCTGCCAGGTTGCTGCCATCCATAGGGTACATGGCCCTTTCACCTTTCCTCCTCTTTTTTCTCCCAGTCTCCATTTCCACCCTTCTCAAGTGCCGTGCCAGCCCCTCACTGATCACACAGGCAAAGAGTCACTTTCCATCTTCTGGGATGAGAATGGCAGAAACTGCGTGCGAAGCCCAGGGACGAGGGAGGATGTATTGTGGAACCAGACTCCTCATTTCACTTTGCCCTACTGCAGGCAAAGGAATATTCATCCCATTTCTCTCTATGGAGTAAAAAGAGGGAGAGCAGCTTTCACTGAGGATTAAGGTACATGTATCTGGAGCCATTAACTTCTAGTTGTTTCTAAAACTATCTTGTGACTACACTTTAGGCCTCTAACCCCCAAAAACCAGTTTGTTACTTTTCTGCTTTTGACATACTTCAGCACTTTGCTAGGTAACAAACAAACAAAAAACCCCAAAACCAAATAAAAAATTGACTCAATGTTATTGAGTATTAATGAGCTTATAATATTGCATTGACTGCTCCCCAAAAACCAAAATTCAGTAAAAAAAAATAAATTAAAGGATGAATGCATTCAGCATTATTGCTCTGCTGAATCAGGAGAAAAAGTATCACATGCACAATGTAAACAAACTCCAAAAATTGTTTCCATACACCTTCTTGTAATAATATTAAATGGTAATTGTAACAAGAGTGAGCAAGAAACCAACTTGAGTCTAATACTGTTTTATATTTTTAAATAAGAACTGCTATGTATGAAAATATTTATCAGGTTTTTTTTTTAAAAAAAACATTTTTTCTTCCTAAGTGAAGTGAGTGTACATTGTAAATGTCAGAGAAACAAAAATTGAAACAGCCCACTGTACATTCCTGGAAATGAACTTCAAAGCACATCTGCTTTATGTTTAACTAGTTATGTCACTGGAAACACAATCTAAACCACAGAGACTGTTGTAAAAATCTCAACTTTCACAGACTATGGAGCCTCAAAGTACTCCCCCTTTCCCCACCATAAATTGATAAAAAATTTCAGTTGAACTATAAATGAAAAAAGTGAAGGTTCTTGTTGTTTCTTCACAGTTACTGATGGGAGTTATCTTCATTAAAAATATGCTGATGAGTAATAAGCATCAGAGCATTTTCAGAGCACAACACAAAAAAACTTCTGGCTACAGAAGTTTTTTACAGCTAGTGAATCTGTAACTCCAAAACAAATTATACGTAGTGTTTCTTTAAAAACAGAATTTGGACAGGAAGAGATTCATTTATTCCTCAACTGCCAGCCCACTCAACATTAGAAAAAATATAGTATATTTAAGAGGTTTTGTAGATGGTTTTTTGCCATACAGGTTTTTTACCTCATTTGCTAAATTTAAACGTCAATGTAACTATGAGATTTCAGATGAAGATGACAGATCCTTCATCACCTATGTAAGTTAATGTAGATAACAACATTGTAAGAAACTGAAAATCCTTCAGATTCTGCTCTATAAACAATAAAAAATTAGAAGTATTTTAGGGTGATTACACTTTGTTCATAATGGAAATACTCCTACAAATCTGAAGTTTTACTTAACGATCATTATTGGAGGTTTTTTTTTTTCCTAAATGAGAAAATGGGATTTTTTTCTTCTATTAAAAAAATATTTATTTTAAACGGGAGCATTCATGCCCAATCACAAACTCATTGCTCAGAGTTCAGCAGACATACAGAATTATGAAATACAGCCAAGAAAACCAAAGCCACTGTTATTCTAAGATGACGAAATATCCTCCTTTTTCAGTAACAAGCTAAACCTGATGACCACCATGAAATGGGAATAAGAATCTTTTAGAATATCAAATAATACTACTTCATTAGTCTTTGCAGGAGCCACAGTACAAATATTTCAAACATGTACAGACATATGTTTTTTTACAAATATCTAAAAAAAAAGTTAAAGAAAATCAGATTAAATACATTAATTAAAATCTCAGCAAACCCACCAAACAGAAACCCAAACAGCCTTAACTTTGTAAGTTTGAACTATCATCTCAGTATTTTTTCTTTCACAATAGAATAGTTTTTAATTTACATAACAACCTGCTTAAATAAGGTGTGTGTGCATTTTCCACCTCACGGTCAGGTTGGCCTAAATTGTGAAATATCTCAATTCCTGTATTACTAGATGACTGCCAGAGGCACTACGGCGTGTTAGTTTGATGAAATAATATTGGTTCTTTACTCGTGTTTTTAGAACTGATTCATAAACTGACAGTTTGGCAAGTGCACCTGATTTCCTTAGACAAACCTAAAAGTGGCCACATTCCTCTGAAAAACATGCTAAGGTGCCATTAAGATGTGACATGCTAGCCATCTGGGTTTCTGACAGTATCTTCTCTTCATACACTTTCCTGCGAACTCGATTTTATCTTAACTGGACCTTTTTTTTTTTTATACTATGGTTTTGCAATCAGTATCATCTGGTAATGCCATCTAAAGAAGTCACCCTCTCCTCAGTGAACTATTAATTCAAATGAACTAGTAAATTCATTCGCACTCCAGAATAACTCTACCTTATGCTCTTCTCCACTTAAACCATCCTCACAAAAAAACTAAGATAGGGGACTCACAGATTTGGTTCACTATATCATGATCCCCCAAATTTCTTCTAGCACAAGAAAAAACACACTGCAATGATGATAAGGATGTCCAGAAGACAGAAAAGATCGCTGCTTTTCTAAGGCTGTGGTGGCTTAATGCAAGCACGACACCACCTTTTCGTTGTTGTTGTTGCTGTTGTTGCTGTCAAATCCTTATTTTCAGTATTTATATTTATATTAATATTACTATTACCATGAAAAATAGGGTTTATATTTGAAAATCTATATACATTTTATTTCAATAACTTGGCTAGATGGTTTGCATTCTGGCATCTCATTCATCTACCTTTCGGTCAGTTTTATGCTCTGAAGCTGATGGTCTTTTCATCGTGTTAGTGACCATCTCCCTTTGCTATACTATTCCAGTTTTTCTGTCTAGAAGATTCCTTATGAAACATGCACATTAAGGGGCACACAGTAAGCTATTTTCACAGACAGAAATCTTTCAGTACACGGAAACCTCAGATCTTGAAGAATAAATTTCACCTGACCATTGTGGATAAATACTAGGCATTGAGACTACTTGCAGAAAGAGCACTATAAATCCATGGGAGGATGATATAAGAAAAGCCCTAATCTAAACAAGTATTACTAATTTGTAACATACAGGGAGAGAAGAAATTTCAGCTTTTAAAAGTGAACTCTGAAAAACATGTGTACTAAAATTTAAAGGAAAATAATTTGGTTTTGAACAGAAGTGGTAAAGAGGTGAATGATTTGATACTGCCAGAATTTAAAGTATTTAATGAGATGTTTTGAATGTAAACATGTTCACATTCCAAACAGTTGGAGACATTCAAAATACTATTACCCCCCACACCGTGTTGCTTGCTTCCACTCCTCTGCTGAAAACTGACAAAGAGCACCTGAGTGCTCCTCACTCGCTGCAGTGCAAAGTTAGCCTGTTCAGCATATGCTGCTAAGGAAATGGTTTAAGTTAACCTCACTGATCTTACACAGCAAGAATGGCTTACAGACTGCTTCTACTTCCCTTTCTCTGTGTTTGTTTAGCTGCATGGCAGTAACTTCTGTCTGATCAGTAATAACAAGCAGCTGAGGACAAGAATGTCTTCCATGGCTTCAGATCTGGACTGTGACATCAGTTCACATAACAGGTATTCCATAACAAAAGATTACAGCTTCCCTATCGCTCCCTCAAATACAAGACTTTTTACTATAAAAGCTTTCTAATTATAACAAACATTCAGATTTACAGATCATGGAACCTAATAAAAAATAATGCAAAATACCAGTAAAATTCTACTATTATGAATACTAATTGAAAATTAAGACAAAAGCTAATGCTTCTATTTTGACTTTTTTTGTATGGTCTTGCTTATTTTTTCTCTATAATTAAAACTTCTCATGAGTTTCTGCTTTGTAACATTTTCCTTGCTCTAACATCTGTGTTCACTAGTAATATAAGAAAGTAATTTGGATTATACTGTAAAAAAAAAAAAGGGGCAATTTTAGTATCACCAGGCAGTAATATCCAGATCCAGGAGTTCAGATAGCACACAAAACATCATAAATATGAGAATTTGATCCAGAATTAACTGTTGCCACAGACTGAAGAGAGAAAAGAAAGAAGAAGCTCTGATCAAAACAGACGCATTTCCCAACATTATAGACTAGGTGTTCCTGCTATATGATCAAAGGCAAACATAGATTCCCCTTTATTCCAGCCTAAAATGTTTAATCTAAGGAAAAAACATTATTTTCATGTAAAAACGAACTGATAACTTTTAAATAAATTCAATGGCAAGACTAAAAAATGCTGCAGAGAAATTACAAGAGTGATGCAATGATTTATGCAGTATCATAGTTCTGTCTTTTCCTCTGGTATTCATCACCGCCGGGAATTTTTTGGTGATCATTTAGCTTTAAAGCTGTGTAATCAGCAATAAAATTAACACAACTTGCAGATTTTTCACCTTCACATGTGTCTGTCTCAGTGCTGAACACGTAACCCTTTGGACAAGTGCAGCTGTAACTTCCAGGGCTGTTTCGACAGAGCCCATTATCACACAGCAACCCATTCACTGAACATTCATCAATGTCTGCAAAAAAATGAATTAGACATACCAATGAGTGCAAATGCCATGAGATGCCTTCACCTTCACAAGTAGCCCCTGTTGCTTTCTATAGCAACAATTAGGTTGCTGGACATCCAGTTTTCTACACAGTGACTAAGCAAGGAAAAATGTTAACTCTTAGTTTCAAAAATCTAACTAATTTTCAGATTCTCATCACAAAGAATTCTGTTCTACTTTTGAAGTTTTTAATTAGCAGGCTCTAAAAGTAGTTCATGTCTTCATGTTCAAAGTCTTCAAATAATAATAATGTTTTCCTAGAATGACCTTGGGACCTTTGTCAATTGTATGCTATATCACCATGACAAGTTTATGAAGGTCTATTTGCTTTGAAATCAGTATTTTAGTATTTTTTTTAAACGCACAAATAACAGTGTGTTAGTTCACTATTCTAATCCTGTTTTATGGGCAAAACCTGATTTTGCTATCCATAAAATAAATATGTGTATTAAAGTCTAAATTGTACAGTTCATGTATGGCAGACATCTCAAGAGCACACCTAGGTATCTCCCCTCCAGAAGTAAACCATATTAAAAAACCCAACCCCCATGATTAAGACCAGGATATCAAGGACACTGAATAGGAAAAACCCATAAATTAACATCACTTCCTGAACAACTCTTATACTAACTGCAAATAATGCTAATAAAAAGCAATCAATTTTCCTCATTGCACCATTGTTTACTTTTAAAAAGAAAAAAAATAATTTTAAGCTAATTTCCTTAAGTGCCCATCACATGTCACAAATACTTAAGCTTATAGAACAATACTGACAGGATAAACCATGATAAACCTGACACTTCATTCTGCGTTAGGGTGTCTCCCATATTTTGACTGCTTGTTCTCCCAAACTTAATTGGGAGAATTGAAATCTTAAATCAACTAGATTTTTTTAGAGAGTTTCAGTTTAAAAATAAAGGAGAAAACCAAGAATGCAATATAATTGCAATCTGGAGGTTTTTGGTTTCCCAACTATATTAGATTTTGCAAGCTATGCCTATAAATTCCTTCAGGATTTAAGACAATAAAGTCTAAATTTCCCCGGTTAATAAAGCTGAGATTTAGGTTTGGCAATTGCAAAGCAACTCTTCTAAACTAACCTGTCCTTAATCTAATCTAATCTGATTTTAACCAAGAAAAGAAGGATGGATTTGGAATCTGGCATTTTCAAGAGCAATAAACTTTAATTTTGAGCTTGTTGTCATACAACCCTTTAACCCAAACTAGCAGTGTGATGAACATATTATTTCCTTAGAATCTCACAGAATAACTTCAGATTTGGACTGTGATCTATTGTGATACGCACGGTAAAAACACAGAACAATATAGCTCATGCTCTAAAAACACTTAAAACTGGCAAAAACATTGTCTGTGTTCTGTTTTATGACCATTTTTTATTAAATGGCAGCTCACGATTTGTACCATTAATTAAAACATTTCAACCCTTTATTTGACTGTTCATATTTAAATTATTTTGTATAAAAATTTTGCTAAGAATAAATGCATCCTCACAGTCAGTATGCTGTATTTTTATTTAAATAATTAAATAGACATATACCTCCACTAACACTTACATAATCCGAAGTGTAACTAGATAGACAAAATCCCTTGCCATAAAATGCATTTGGAAAAGGAATAATAAGTGAAGTATTTTAAAAAAAACACCAACAGTTTTCTGCAGCAGTGCCTTTCCTGCCTTTTGGCATATTTAGGGCCTTTAGAAAGTAAGTAGCTGTAAAATCCCTTAAGTCAAGCAGATGAAAAGAAACACTTATTACTTGTGTTTGCTTTGCATCACTAGGTAGGAACATTTGGTATTAAAAGTATACCACAGTTACATAGTCAGGTTTTCCCTATCAAAAATGGTGGGGTTTTGCTGAACACAAATACCAGTGATAGGTCAGTAAACCTTTAAGTGGAGAGATCAATAATTCCCCAAAATAAACATACCAGGTGGTAAGATGATAGTTAAGAATTTCTAATGGTTTTGGAAAGATTTCCATTATCTTTTAATAGAAAGAAACTTCAGTTTTCTGTTTAAAATTACAGGACTATAACATGTCTGTAAGGGCTATTACTGTACAATGTACTTGTGGTATAATACACTTTTAAGAAAGTAAGAATTCCCAAATGAAACAAAAAGTACTGAGTTTCATGTATGACCATGAATAATAAAATTAATTACACAGAGAATGACACACATAAGATACTATCTTCTGTTGGGTATTCCTGAACACTTGCAGAAAATGTATCTAGATACCACAAGAACACACTGTTATAAACCTCAACCAAACCACATATGCCAATCAGAATTTTCTGAAGTGAATCATTCCTGTATACTGGTGCCCTGAAATTCTGAAGAGTAATAGAACAGCTGTTACACTTGAGCTCACTGTCCAGACATGATTTGTGAAATCCAAGAGTGGGCCATTGCTTCCTTCACGAGTTGAGGCTTTCAGAAATTAGAGCACTAAGCATGCATCAAAACATTCAGATGCACTTATGTAACTTGGTGACATCATGAGTTATTCCATACTGCAGAGATTGTGCACATAGGCCACTAGTTGTCATTCATTATGATAATGACAGCCATCTGTTACATTTCAGTATGCAAAACTGTGACCTTCAGCTCTTGACAAACTATCAACCAGCCTTGAAAGGAACACATTTTAGATGGTTTAGTGTTATACATTAAAATGTAACACAAACTGATCTATGTTACTGAGAAAATTAATTCCTAACCTGCAATGGTACCTCCTGCTTACACTTCCCAAACAGTAATACCCTCGCACCAAATAACAAGAAAATACACCAGGAAGAATACTATCTATGCAGTGAAAGAGAAAAGCAGTTTCATTACAACTTTTTTTTGCATTTTCATTGTAGCTTTAAGAATTAGCTGTCTTGCAACTTAAATTCTACCAATTCAAAATAACATCAATGTAGTGATGAATTACTCAAAAACAATAAAATATTCAGCAACTTACCCACACAATTCCTTCCAGAAGGATCAGGCTCATAGCCACTGTTACAGTTACAACGATAGCTGCCACGTAAGTTTTCACAAATTCCATTGGAGCAAATATCAGGATCCAATGCACACTCATTAATATCTGTATTAACACAACACAGAAGATAATCGGATACTGAAAGATATGAAAAACTTGGTCCTGTGATAGATGTGGACAACATCTGACTCACTGGAAGTCTGGACATTGTTTATTCAGAGCAAGGGTATAGGAAGGGTGCAGCCAGAAGGCTGAAAGAAGCGATTGTGCCCCTCTATTTGACACTAGTGAGGCCAAACCTAGAATACTGCGTCCAGTTTTGGGCCACTTCATGAGGTTCACATGGGCCCACTCCTCAAGCCTGTCATGGTCCCTTTTGCCTCTAGTGAATCAACTAGAGTCATCTACAAACAATGACTTGGTGTCATCTACAAACTTGTTGAGGGTGCACTCAATCCTACCTAAGTCTGTCATTGATGAAGACATTAAACAGTATTGGGGGTTACTTATTACTGGTTTCGTCTTGGACATTGAGTCACTGTAACTCCTTACGCATGACAACTCAGCTGATTCCTTATCTAACAGTCCATCCATCAAACTCATCTATCTCCAGTTTAGGGGAAAGAGAAGAATGTTTTGTGGGACCGTACCAAAGGCCTTACAGAAGCCAAGGTGGATAATATCAGTAACTTTTCCCTTGTCCACTGGTGCAGTCACTCCATCACAGAAGGCCACGAGATTAGCCAGGCACGATCTACCCTTGGTTAAGCCATGTTGGCTGTCTCTAGTGACTTCTGTCTTCCATGTTTTGACATAACTTCCAGGAGGATCTGCTCTACAATCTTATGAGGCACCAAGGTGAGGCTGACTGGTCAGTAGTTACCAGGGTTCTCCTTTCTATCCTTTTTTAAAAATGGGTGTGATATTCCCTTTTCTGCACTCACTGAGAACTTTGTTTGGCTGCCATTTTTCAAATATGATGCAGAGTGGCTTAGCAACTACATCTGCCAGTTCCCTCAGGACGGTGGGATGGATCTCATCAGGTCCCATGGACTTGTGTACACTCAAGTTTCTCAGGTGGTCTTGAATCTGATTCTCTCCTATGACGGGATGTACTTTGTTCCCCCAGTCCCTTCCTTGATGTTCAGAATTGAGAGATATTGGAAGAGTAATTACCAGTGACAACTCAGGCAAAGAAATCGTTGAGTACCTGAGCCTTCTTAAGTCTGTTGTCACTAGTTCTGCCTTAATTATTGTGTTTGTGTGTGTCTGCGTACATTTTCTTGTAGTCTTCCTTTTCTGACCAAAGTCCCTGTAGAAGCCTGTCATATTCTTCTAATTTCTTGCCAATCTCAGCTCCATCTGTGGCCTAGCTTTCCTGATCTCATGTCTACACATCTGGGCAGCGTCCCTGTATTCTTTCCAGGATACTTGTCCCTGGTTCCACTGCCTATGCATTTTGTTCTTCCACTTCAGTCTGACCAGGAGGCCCTTACTCAGCCATTCCAGTCTCCAGCCTTCCTTGACTGATCTCTTGCCTGTGGGAATTGACAGCTCTTGCGTTCTAAGGAAAATGTCCAAAGAGAATCATAGAATAATATATAGATGAGGGTCTTCTCTGGAAGTTCTCTCTTGCTCCAGGTTATCTCCCTCTGGGTCACCCTTCTCTCAAGTTCATCTCGGTCTCTTGAACACTTGGGATATCTCAGTTCTGGGACTGCGGTTTTGGGACTGTCTCTGCTTCGGGATCATTAGCCAGGAACAGGCTGAACCTCGGTCATCAGGTGGTGAGCAGTACCACTGTGTATGACTCATTTGTATATTTGTATATATTACTATTATTACCAATATTATTATTATTATTTCCAATATTATTGTAGTTTAGTTATTAAATTGTTCTTATTTCAACCCATGACCCTCTTTTCCCTTCATTCCCTTAATTCTCCCCTCCTTCCCTGGGAGGGAGGGAAGGGAGAGGGTGAGTGAGAGGTGTTGTGTTTTGCAGCCACCCTGAGTAAAACCACAACAGTGAATCGCTTCCCCGGGCAGCCTGTTCCAATGTTTGAACAGAGCTGCCAAAAGATGAATTTCAACAAGTCACATAAAAATGTGGTGTTTTGCTGATAGCCAAGCAGGTTCAAAGCACAACAGTGTCCCATCCACTAATTCCTTGAACAACTGAAAGTTCACTCTCCTAAAATTCAGGATTCTGGTTTTACTCTTCACCTGGCCTATATCCCTCAAGCTCATGGGTTGTACCAGGGCACGATGACCAGCTGGAGTGCACAGAGCTCTGCCTGTGTATGAAGGAGAAGCCAACTGTGATCTTCTGGGTCATAATTAAAGGGAGGGCTGCTAAGGGGGTTTGCTACCTGCCACCCAACAAGGAAGAGCGAGCGGATGAGGTCCTCTATAGACAGACAGGAGCAGCCTCACATTCACAAGCCTTCGTCTTCATGGGAGACTTCAACCACCCCAGTATCTGCTGGAGGGACACACAGTAGGCCATAAGCAAGCCAGGAAGTTCCTGGAATGCACTGATGATAACTTCTTTCTCCAAGTGATCGAGGAGCCAACAACGAGAAGTGCTATGCTGGGCCTTGTTCTCACCAACAAGGAAGAGCTGGTGGGAATGTGAAGCTCAAGGGCAGCCTGGGCTGCAGTGACCACAAAACAGTGGAGTTCAAGATCCTTAGGGGGGTGAGCCAAATCTGCACCTGCTGCCAGCCGGGACACTGGTGTGGCTGCTGGTGGACGGGGAGGGGCAGCTCCATCTCTACATCAATGGCTGTGACCAGAGGGTGGCTGCAGGGGGGGGGAGGGGGATGGTCCCAGCCCCCTGTTACATTCTTCTCAAGCTCTACAGCTAGTGCCAGCAAGTGAGGGGGTGCACGCCCAGACCTCCCCAGGCACCCCCTGGGACTCCAAAACACACCTGGGACCCCAATACTCCCCCCCACCAGGGACACTGGGGCCCCCCCAAGGGACACTGGGACCCCCCCAAGGGACACTGGGGCGCCCCCCCATGAGGAACCTTCAGGTCTGAAGTCCTCAGCACAGGAAGGGCATGGATCTGTTGGAGCAAGTTCAGATGAGGGCCAGGATGATGATCAGGGGGCTGGAGCACTTCCTGCATGAAGACAGTCTGAGAGAGTTGGGGTTGTTCAGACTGGAGAAGAGAAGGCTCCGGGGAGACCTTACAGCAGACTTCCAGTAGCTGAGGGGGACCTATAGGAAAGATGGGGAGGAACTCCAGGAGTGTAGTGATAGGATGAAGTGTAATGGTTTTCAGCTGAAAGAGGGTAGATTTAGATAAGATATTAGGAAGACATTTTTTCCTGTGAGGGTGGTTACGCACTGGGTTGCCCAGGGAAGCTGTGGATGCCCCATTCCTGGAGGTGTTCAAGGCCAGGCTGGATGAGGCTTTGAGAAACATGGTCTAGTGGAAGGTGTCCCTGCCCACAGCAGGGGGGTTGGAACTTGATGATCTTTAAGATCCCTTCCAACCCAAACCATTCTGTGATTCTATGACCACTGCAGCCCAGCCTGCCATCAGTCTTGAACTCACTAATTAGTTCATCTGTGTTGGTAAGCAACAAGTCCAGTAATGCTTCTCCTCTGGTTAGGCTGCCTATCACCTGGATTAAGAAATTATCCTCAGTGCGCTCCAAGAGTCTCCTGGACTACATACAGCTTGCTGTGCTGCTTTTCCAGCAGATTTCAGGGTGATTGAAGTCCCCTAGCAGGATCAGTGCTTGATGTATGAGAAGAGGCTGAGGGAACTGGACTTGTTTAGCCAGCAAGAGGGAAGATGAGAGGGACATCCAATAGGAGTTCTCCGATCTTAATAGATGATTACAGAGAAGATGGAGCCAGACTCTTCTTGAGGTACACAATGACAGGGCAAAAGACAACAGTTACTAGTTACAACAGGGGAAATTTTAACTGATCACCAGGAAAACAATTCTTCCCCAAGACAGTGGTTAAGCACTAGAGCAAGCTGCCCAGAGAGGCTATGGAAACGCCATCCTTGGATATTTTCCAAACTCCACTGGGCAAGGCCTTAAGAAACCTGATTCAACTTTGAAGTTTCCCCTGCTCTGAGCAGAAGGTTAAGTTGGATGACCTCCAGATATCCTTTCCAACCTAAATCAATAGCAAATTATGCGTTTGTAAGAATACCTTGATGCAACGTACCTAGCTTGTGCGCTCAGTGCCTGTGGTTTAAGCATCTAGGTAAGAACTTATATTATTAAGTGACACATACTTTTCCTAATACAGGACTAATGCATAGACAATATCAGAGCATACTCAGTCTTATAGAAATTATAGCACTTGCAGGCAATTTAAAATTTTTCTTAAATCAACAGAATAGGATGATGAATGAGATATATTCCCTGAATTTACAGTCCCATATAGAATTTCTTCTGTAGTTGGAAAATTCCAAAATATTCATATGAACTATAAGAACAGGAACAGGATAGTTTTGATATTTTTTGCCTCTGAGAAAATTTTTCAACATTAAATTATTTCTTCCCATATGGTGAGCCTATTACTTTAAATAGTTCCCTTTCCAAACCCTGGAAAGAACAGTAGGGGTGCTGGCCTAGCTGCAACTTCATAAAAAGCTTGTTTTACACTTATACTGATCCATTTTTTATAAATAACATTTCCTCTTTACTCACAGTGCAGTTTAGATCATGATTTACATATACACAGATAAGCATTTGGAAAAATCATGCTATCTCTAGATTAAACTCAAAGGTATGAGACATCTGAAAATTTCATAAGAAAATACAAATTAACATAGTATTTCAGCTTTATGTTTTCTTTTGATCAAAAGGCAAGAGCTTCTAAATGGCAAATAAAACCTTTATGACAAGAGCTTCACTGATAAAGTGTATTCCCACTCACTCTTGATAATGAGAATGTATGAGGAACACAACAGAATTTTTATTACGGATTGCATGTGGAATCAGTATTCCTCTCCTTCAGTTAACTGAATTGGCAAAGAAAGTCCCTTGGTATAAGCACTGAAAATTGTCTGAAAGGTTGCTGTACAAGACATACAGAAAATACTAGGGCTTTCCTTAGAAATCTAAACAAAGAGGGATTTTAGTTGAGATATGAACCCCTAAGAGATTATAGTCTTTATTGTGCAGTTGGTAGAGACCATATTTGGTTTTATATTTTTCATTATAAATTTTACTTTCTATGTATCCAAAACAACATATAACCTCCCTACCACGCCACCTGTAAACTCTCATGGTAGGCTGCTGTTTGTATAATATTATGGTACACTGCTGTTATTTCTCCATGAGATTTACAGATTCTTCAAATGGACTTTGTATAATTCACCGAAAATAAAACTGAGAGAATTTACCAACTCTATTGATTTTAAGTTATTTGTAAGTTTGGCAACATGCTAAGCAATGAGCTCACAGAGAAGAAAAAGCTATGCATATACACTTACAGTACTGAACTGAAACATAATTTATTTTACTATAGTACTATTTTTAAAAGTTATGTAGGCTGTTACTAAGTATAACCATCAGAGGGTCTCATTCTGTTCCTAAAAAGCAGCTTTAATGCTGACAAGGATAAGAGCTATACAAATTAAATGCCTGGAAGTATTGAATGTACAGTATCTGCTTTAATTTGGCTACAACTTTATTAACTCATGAGGGAACTATCTAGCAATAAATCATAACATTGTGTTCCACCATTCCTTCTTCAACCCACTCTACTTATTTGGCAGTTGCAGCATGTGTTACCCTACTTCAGGCCTGGCTCAGGTACTATTTTTAAAATCCCTCTCTCCGCGGGGCTAGGAGGCTGGAGCTTTCCAGTATAATATATAATAATTATAGGTCAAACCTTAAATTGGATTACATTTTTTAAGAGCAGAATAACCTTCCCATGATTCAGGAGGAAGCAGTTAATGACCTGCTACACCACCCGGACACACGCAAGTCTATGGGGCCAGAATGGATTCCACCCGAGAG
>NW_010120783.1:78108-82572 GCF_000699245.1 Pterocles gutturalis
TCAAGCCCAGCCAGCATGGGTTCATGAAAGGAAGGTCATGCTTGACCAATCTGATCTCCTTCTATGACCAGGTGACCCACCTAGTGGATTAGGGAAAGGCCATGGATGTCAACTACCTGGACTTTAGCAAGGCCTCTGAGGCCGTGTCCCACAGCATTCTCCTAGAAAAGCTAGGGGCTCATGGCTTAGACAGGAATACCCTTTGCTGGATAAAAAACTGGCTGGATGGCCAAGCCCAGAGAGTCGTGCTGAACGGAGTTAAGTCCAGGCGGCGGCCGGTCACCAGTGGTGTTCCCCAGGGATTGGTTTTGGGGCCTGTCCTGCTTAACATCTTTATCAATGACCTGGATGAGGGGATTGAGTGCTCCCTCAGTAAGTTTCCTGATGATACCAAATTGAGCAGGTGTGTTGATCTCCTCGAGGGTACAAAGGCTTTGCAGAGGGATCTGGACAGGTTGGACCGATGGGCTGAGGCCAATTGTATGAGGTTCAATAAAGCCAAGTGCCGGGTCCTGCACTTTGGTCACAACAACCCCGTGCAACACTACAGGCTCGGGGGAGAGTGGCTGGGAAAATGGCCAGACGAGGTTAGGGTTGGAAGGGACCTTAAAGATCATCTAATTCCAACCCCCTGCCATGGCATGATGCCGGCCACACTCAGTCTGGCAAAAGGGGGGACTGGGGACAGTTGCTGGGTCATCCTCCTGCCAGGATGGAGCATCATGCCAGAGAGCACGAGCTGTCGTGGGCTAGAAACATGCTGGCATCAGAGCGTCCCCAGCTCATCACGTGTCATGCTGTTTTGGGACTCCAGCTTGGTCATATGGCAGAGGCCAGGTCATCTCTTCTAGAGAAGAGGAGGGTGAGAGGAGACCTTATCACTCTCTACAACTACCTAAAAGGAAGTTGCAGTGAGGTGGGCGCTGGCCTCTTCTCTAAAGTAACAAGTGACAGAACAAGAGGAAAGGACCTCAAGTTGCACCAGGGGAGGTTTAGGCTAGATATTAGGAAAAATTGCTTCACTGAAAGAGTGATCCGGCATTGGAACAGGCTGCCCAGGGAAGTGGTGAAGTCACCACCCCTGGAGGTGTTAAAGAAATGTGTAGATTTGGTGCTTAGGGACATGGTTTAGTGAGTTAGGTGGTGCTGGGTTGACAGCTGGACTTGATGAACCTTGAGGTCTGTTCCAACCTTAATGATTCTATGATTTTTTCTTGTCAGGGTCAGGCAAAATCCAATGTCGTAGAGAAATAATTCTGGCCTTTTTTAGGCAACACTTAATTATGGTACTTTGATAATGAAAATGATAAAAGCAACATATTAAGTTTGAGGCAAAAAACTCCACCCTAGTATGTTAAAGAAAAAATATAATTCTGAGTATATATTTTTTTAATGCTGAAGCATACATGTTAAAGAAAATGTGCCACGTACCTCGTCCATCCACAGTGATACCTATTCCACTGCTACACAGGCCATGGAATTCAGCTACTCCATTGAAGCAAGAGATGTCGGGGAAAGAAGAAAATTTTATTTCTAGTGTTTCAGCTTTTTTAATCCTAAACCAAATCAACCTGATCTATTCAAAACAAATTTTCAACAAAGTAAGCAATAAAATGCCAATGTTCACATTGAATAACCACTTATAAATAATCTAGATAAATATGTAGAGTAGCATTCCACCCTGAACTTTCACCTAAATACAGAACCGAAATTTGATAACAAGAATTAAACACTCAAGCGATTTCGTTACAGTCTTGACAGTACTGTCTCCTTAAGTTACTGCTTTCAACCACAATGCCAGTTTTACTTCATTTTTTCTAAATAGTTTTCTGCTATCTCAGAAAATGACACTGAATGGAAATACTGTCCCAGATACATAATCTTGGTTCTCCATTAAAAATATATTTTTAATCAATCCCCAGCTTTATTTGCAGAACTGACTCTTATAAAATGAAATAGAGATTTCTAAAATTCATATGCATTGCTTTTTTTAAACTGGATTGATTTGACTACCAAATTAACAGATTAATCAGAGAACTCGGCTTATTATTTTTAAAGTCTTAATACTTAGAGTCAATACTTTATATGCAACTTCATCCATAGCATACTCATGTCCTTTGTCCTGAATTTTGTCACAGTCTAGCCAGCTCTGGAACTAGCTTCACCTCAAACATTAAAACGCGTAAAACGACAACACTCAACAAAAAATACCAGAGAGTTTTTCTTTACAGGAGAAACTATTTCCAGAATCAGTGTACAATTCCACTCAGTCCCCTATTCCCTTCTCTGTAAGGCGTGAAATAAACGGAACACTTGATTTGAGCAAGATTTTTTTAAAGTCTGTATGTTCACTGTAGTCTTCAAAGAAACACAAAATTTCACCTGAGTTTTTAGCAGGGCAGGGGTGACACGGCTCTCCAAAACCAAAGGCAGGATTGGCACAACAGCATTCAGACTTTGTCACAGCACCAGGGAAAGGACGGACACACACTCCTTTTTTGATGCTTCCATAGCATGTGCTACGCATATGAGTATCTAAGAAAGAGCAAGCAAAGAAATAATTTATTTTCTTAGGCTGAATGAAGTGTATGCATATTATCTCAACGAGAGCTAAAAAAATATAAAATTGTTCAACAAAATGTTTACATTGGCTACATCTGCATTGCTCTGCTACAATAATCCTCATGGCATCCAGGCCAGTTCTCAAAATGGTTAGCTCCTGGAGCTTCATCTAGAACAGTTTAAAACCACCTAAACTAGCATACTGTGGGCAAATTTAAAAGCATTCTATAGGACTGAGAAAAGATGAGCCACACATCAGAGCAGCTTTGTAAATCCATCAACATCCACCTCAGTAAGAAACACAGAATGGTTTGAACCAGCATGCGGTGACTAATTTTTCCTTTTAAGAAGTACTACAACCATAACCTGAACACGCAGATCTCGTATTTACTTCCAAAAAGTTCCTCATGTAGGATAACTCACCAGCAGCCCAGGGCTGGTAAGACGGGAGGTTACCTGTTTCCAAAAGGAGGAGCACAGCCTCCTACTGTATTTACAACTTCTGAATAGAAATGTGATTTCAGCAGGTTGTTCAGATGAGCATCTACATGACACGGCCATTCTAAAAGGTTTACACGTAAACTGGCACCAGTGCTGGCTTAGGGTTAGGATAGCTAAGAGGTCCCAACACCTAGCTGGCAACAGCAATTTAGCAATTCTTACACATGACTCAGTAGGGGGGGAAAGCAGTACTGCTGCCTTGAGTATAAGAAATTTCTGGAGGTTTGTGACTGAAAAGTCACCATGGAAATGACAGTGTCATCCCTGGGAGACAGCTGGAAATGATAGCCAGGACAAACCACCACTTATTACACAAAGAAAACAGGTAATACCTGCAAGGTCTCCAACCTCAAAAATCGTGCCATAAAAGACAGCAGAAAAATTATACAGGACAGGCACACATTTGTAGGACTCACCATGAGCACACTGCCAATCTAGCAGCTGATTTAGTCATATAATTTTGACTGACTTGACCAGTAAGATGTAGTAAGATGCATTTTCCAAGGCAGACCTACCTTTGCAGGTATAACCATCTGCTACACTTACCTCAGAACTATAACAATGTCTCTTAGACTGCTGTTTATGTGTTTTGTTTTGGGCTTTGATGCTGTTCTGGTTTTTTGGTCATTCCGGGGTTAGATGC
Organism: Pterocles gutturalis; assembly: GCF_000699245.1. Taxonomy (NCBI): domain Eukaryota; kingdom Metazoa; phylum Chordata; class Aves; order Pterocliformes; family Pteroclidae; genus Pterocles; species Pterocles gutturalis. The sequence goes on from NW_010120783.1 coordinate 81,815, forward strand.
CTTTTCCATATTTGCTTATCGGATAATAGTGGAGATCTTCTAACAAGCACTGGTTTTTTGGTCATTCCGGGGTTAGATGCCTTTTCCATATTTGCTTATCGGATAATAGTGGAGATCTTCTAACAAGCATGTGAGTGGACAATCCACCTAAATGTGTGGACTCCAGGATACAGATGGAGTAAATAGCCTTTAGTTTTGACTCCTATACTTCTATAGACATCTGTTGGAACTGCAGAAATACTCTGTTTCAGGCATCTTTATGTACCACGCCAGAACATGGCTTTAATTTACGCTCTTTGTCAGTCTCCCAGTACCATACACTGTAGCCTGGACATGAGCCTGGGTGTACTCAGAAACTGAGTAGGGTCTGAGGGAATCCAAACAGTTACCTACTTAAAAGTTGACCCTAAAACAACAAAGAAAAGTTGCATGAAAAAATCCTACAGTGGATGCTGAATATCCTGTGCCAATCTGAACTAGAACTGGCAATTCCTTGTGTTCTGCTTGCTCTTTGAGCATTGTAAGCTGGCTCCTATAAAACAGGATTGCCTGTACATAAATGTTTTCTCTTGCTTTTGGTATCCCATGGAGCAGATAGTTCTGGAGTACAGTTAAATATGGCCCAGATTTCGGGTCTTGTTCCTTGCCAAGAGTCTAGGTGAAGCCAGTAAAATTTGACAGCAGGAAAAGATAATTAGGCCTGACAACAAGCAAGAATTTTTGCACAATAAGTGTCTGTTCATGTACTCTGCAAACTA
>NW_010120784.1:0-1387 GCF_000699245.1 Pterocles gutturalis
TGGCAGACCAGCTTAGGATGGGGAACATTCCTGGAGTAGGAATACATTTCGTCTGAGCCTCTAGGCTGACCAAAACGCCATTTGTTCTGCCGCATGTTGTTGAACTGATGTTTGGACTGGAAATTGGTATTCATCGTGTAACCAGGTTGGCTCTTCTGCCGATTGCCTGAGGCCAAATGCTGGAATTGAAGTAAAGAACACAAATTGACATAGACAGAAAGGTAGCGGAAACTTCAATTGCTCTTTTTCTTGTAACCACTTTACCTGTTATTTTTACCTCTTCCACATACAATTTGGAGAAGCTGTAAGCACAGGAGGGTGGAAGCAAACTAGCTACTGCTCTACTCCCTGGGCAACTAGTGCCACTTATGGGCACTTTCCAGATGCTTTTATTTCCTTGCAGCTTCTGCTCAGGAGCTCAGCTGCTCATCACGGTGCATATCTGAGGCACCTTTTTGTAGTAGCAGAGTATATCGAAGCAGGGGGAGTGGGTTGCTTTCTGCCTTGTGAAGTGCAAGGACACCAGATGATAGCAAAGGAGATGTCCAGGCCTTTTTGATTTCTGTCTTTAACAAGGGTTGTGTATGCAGAGAGGCAGTCCCTTGTCTCTTAATACTTGGTATCTGTTCTAGGTTTTGTTTTTAAAGGTTGAATAATAGACTAGTAATTGTTATTACCATTAAATTGATTCATTTTTCCCTTCCCTGCAGGAGAAGCCACCAATGATCACAGTGTTCTTTGGCACTCACTTGGGATACTCACGACCTTCACTTCTAAGATTGGGAACATCCTGAGAAATGCAGTCTATTGAAGGGACCTTGCAAATGGCACCCAGAGGGTTTAGCTAATCTGTTTTGTGATGATCCAGAATCAGGTTAATCAAACAGAAGAAATTCACCTGTAAGAGCTGCTGCCTGTAAAAGCCTGGATGGTCTGAGAACAGAATAAGCATGTGTCAATTATCTCTTGGGGTCAGGAAACAAAGTATTTTAAGGAATACATGGAGAGAAGAGAATTGGAAAAGGACAGGACATCTTTTTAAGCAACTCTTAATGTTTTACAAGATTACATTTTTATTCCATAACTATGGCTGACTCTGGGGAAAAACTCGAATGAACTGACAGATTTTGCAATGTGCACAGAAGGTCAACATTGACATGAGGAGGCTTGCCCATCTGCAAACAAAATGTATAAATTCTGGAGTTGAAGGTCTTGCATTAAGGTCATTCATTCTATGCTCTGACAAACCAGCTGAGGCAAGGTCACTGTTTGTCCCCTGTGAATCATCACATTTCAGTGCACGAGGAGGCAGGGTGGAAGCCACAGTTCACAAAAGTGCTTTATAGCTTATGGCAAGTTCTCTCTTTCTTTTTTTCTTTTTTTTTTT
>NW_010120785.1:0-234 GCF_000699245.1 Pterocles gutturalis
AGGAGACCAAACGCCAGGTCTAAGGAGCGCGTTAAGCTTTTTTTCCCCCAGCAGAAGGATTTTATATTATACAATTTGACATTGATCTTTAAATCGCCTGAGCTGTGCTTTTTTTGTCTGCTCGGTCTCATCGCGTTTACTTCCCTGTCCTCAGAGAGCTGCCTCCCCGGTAAGCTGATTGCTCGGCTCGGTTTATTTAGCAAACCCAGCCTTGCGCGGGGGGCAGCCGGGCAG
>NW_010120785.1:332-978 GCF_000699245.1 Pterocles gutturalis
TTATCGGAAGGTATATTCCCGTCTCGGCAATGTTTTTTTTTTCCCCCTTCTGCCTAAATTGGCATTTAAAGCTGGGAAAACGTTGGCACCGTGTTTCATCCGCAATGCATGCGCTTGGGTTTTCCTTACAGACCATCACAGGGCAGGGACAGGTAGTAGATATTTATTAGCTGGTTTTTAAGTTAATTTAAGAGCAATTATTTCTCTGGTGGGACTCATTCAGGGCGTCGGAAGAGGCAAATAAGGTGTATTTTGTAAGTGCGGGAAAAAGTGCGGGAGCAGCGGATGGCTGCAGCGGGGGGAGCGCGGGGGTTTCCAGCTCGTTTTGGGGGGTACCCCACCTTACACCCCAACCCTACTCCAGCCTCTTAAACCCCACCGGGTCTGTCCCCGATAGAGCTGTGCAAGAGGAGCCCGGCTTTGCCGCTTAAACCTCAGACGAGGTGGGGGTTTTGCCTTGGTTTTGGGGTTGGTGGGTAGCGCTTCCCACCCACGAGGTTTATTTTCTGGGGGGGGGGGGAGCAAAAGCGGTTTTCTCCTTCAAAACGGAGTCGGCTGGAACATACCATGTTCTTTCTTTCCTTCCCCGGGAATGGGTGAAGCGGATTGCGATTTCTCCGCTGGTTTCTGTGGGCAGAGTAGCTAG
>NW_010120785.1:1030-13973 GCF_000699245.1 Pterocles gutturalis
GAGAATTATATGGACACAACCGCTCAGCCTCTGAGAACGTGGAATTTCTTTCTAACTAAAAAAAGCTGGAATTTGGACAACAGGCGGTGGGGTGAATGCGTTATATTTCAACAAAAGGTTTAAGTGGTATAAAGGATGCTGGATTTCCCGAGTGGGCTATGGAAGGGACCCTCCCGTGGGTGCCCCCCACAAATCAACCCTTTCTGAAACCAGCAGCCGGGGAGGGGAGCCGAGCACGGAGTCACCCTGCGAAGAGCAGCCCCGCTCCCCGGGCTTGCTGGGTGCAGAAGGATGGGGAGGGTGAGCATCTCCCAGCATCTCCCAGCCCCTTCCAGTCCCATCTTCTTCCTCGTCGAAGCTCCGCAGGGGCCGGGGCCGCAGGGCTGCGCCGGCGCCTTTGGCTGCACCGGTAAGACCCACAGAAGAAAAATGCTTCTCCCCCCCCCCCCCTTTTTTTTTTTTTTTTTTTTTTTTTCCCCCTTCTCGCATTGAAAAGGAATGCCCTTCCCCTGGCATTTTCAGCGTTTTTATTCCTAAAGATCAGCCCAAGTCATCGCCCTCCCGAGTCTTTGGCTGTTAAAAAAAAAAAAAAAAAATCATAATCGAGGGAGAGGGGGGAGCTTGTATTTACATTAAACAAAACGCTCAGAAAAGGGTCCCTAAAAAGTCTGCCTTGACCCCTCTCTCTCCGGTTTAACAAAGAAGGAAAATATTGTATCAAAAGTGAAGTGAATGAGGAGGGCAGAGAAGAGAAACAGCTTTTCCTCTGTTCATCGGGGGAGGAGGGGGGGTGAAATGTTTGAATATTTCCGTTTCTTTTGAGAAGTGGGGCAGCCCCGGGCAGGGCTGAATGGGAAAGTCTTGTAAGCGGGCTGGGAGGCTGTCAAACTGCTCAGAGTAATCACTGCTAATGAAGGGGTCTCCAGCCCTCCCTGGGACAAAGGATGCTTACGAGTGCTCACAGGGGCTGAATAGCTAATAAGTTTGCAAGGGGGAAAAATGAGTGAGCTGTCCACAAATTGATTTTGCAAGAGCAAAAAAAAAAAAAAAAAAGAAAGAAAGCAAAAGGCTTGCAGGTTGGGGAGAGCCTGGCCCCGGTGCAGCTGGGGACAGAAGGCCCACTTATCTGGGGCGCATTGTCCCAGCCCCGGTGCTGCAGAGGAGGGCTGCTGCTGTTTGCGGTGGAAACTGGTGTGGAGGGAGGGCTGGGGGATGCAGGAGCCTTGGAAAAACCACACTGGCCTTTCCAGGCCAGGAGCGCTGCCCCAGCTGCTGGCTGGCACATGAGGGTGCTCCCCGCACACCGATCTTCGCGCTCCAGTTTGCATGAGTTCATCCCAACCCCATCCCACAGAAAGGAGCGACTGTTTCCTAATTGTTCTGCCACCGCCTTTTGCCCCTCATCTAACTACGGTATTTTCTTAGCAGAGCAAAAAAAAAGGGTGGGTGTCTGTAAAGCTATTGAATATTTTGCTGCCACCAGCACCCCGCTTGGCTGGGAAGGCTCCTTTACAAAGGGTCTGCTTTGGCTTGCTGGCCTGGGCTGGCAGCAGAGGTTGGGAAGGGGACTTTGTTCACTGGTAAGTGCACGTGTGTGAAAAGGAGACGGTGCATCTCATAGCGGGGGGAAGCATGAGAGTGAGCTGCATTTTGGACCTTTCACGCATCCAATTAAAGGCTTGGGAGGATCAGACTCGATCGCAGATCCAGTTACCCCTGGCTGGCGTGGGGGTAATACCGTGAGAGCGAGCATAATACTCCCCAGCCATGTCTGTACCAGCCTTTCAGTAAGGCAGGCACAGGCTTTTTTATTTTTTTATATTCATGTTATTTCTTTATTTTCCAGGTGAAGATCCAAATGCGTTTGCTGGAGGGGCGGATGGAGATGCGGGAGGCCGAAGGGAAGGGGCACTGTGGGGTGCAAAAGCTGCCAAACTTTGACCTGTCCTCTCTCCTGTCCCCTCCCCAAAGCCACCCCACAGTCCCAGCACCCACAACAGACCCTGAATCCTGGGCTGACCTTGGTGTGCCTCCCCCTGAGGGGGGCTGGAGGGCAAGACCTAGCTGGGAACCAAGGGAAGGAACATGTCATCTTAGATCCCCCACGGGTTACAGCACTTTGCATTCTATCGGCATTTATTCTCGGCACTGGGGTGATGGATAAAGCCCTCGGATTTCTGTTCCCTTCTGCAAGACCCCCAGCAAAAGGCCAGGAAATGGCTTCTCTTCCTTCATCACTTGCTACATTCAGCCTTAGCCCCCACCGCAAAATGCAGAAATTCCCTAGAGACCCCTTTTTAACCCTGCTACCTTCTGGTCTGTGTCGCAGACCTCTCTGGCACACACCTTCCCCTGCAAGAAATACGGTTTTGAGGGAAGTTTCCAGCTTCAAACCTTATAAAAGCAAAGTGAGTGCATATATTTGTCCTCCCTGCCTCTTCCCAGAGGTGGGGGAGAGGCTCAGTGGCCCCACAACTCATTAGTTGTCTCCTGACACTTATCAGAGCTGGTGTCACTCCATCCCTCTGGAGTCAGCCCTGGGGCATCAGCCCTCATCACCCCTTCCACTATTCCAGTCCCAGAAAGCCTAAAAATGGTGCTGATCACCCAGCGCTCTCCCCTTACTGGCTCTTCTTGCTCTGCATAAAGTAAAACCCGAGGGGCTGTTCCTGCATCTTGGGATTGCCCCATAGCGCTGACCTAAACCCACCCTTGTGACTGTTCCCACCGCAACCCACACACACAGCATGGGTGCACTCCCCACCTACGGCTGGGGAAAAAAGCGTCTCCTCTCCAGCGATGCTCAAGGAGGGGTTTGGTGGGACCTCCAGGACTCCCTCCTCGCCATGCCTACCCCAAGCCAAATAAAGATGGAGATGGTGTCAGACAGGACTGGAAGCTTGCTATCCCCAAAATCTGTATTTACAGGGGTGCTCTCTCTCACCCAGTATGTCTTCATCCAGCACTGACTCCTGACTGGGAAACATCTGGCAGGGTTTTAGCTCTTTATTGCCACAGTAGGGACGTGTCATAGAGCAGCCAGACACTTTGCCATGTCTGCGCTATTAAATGACATGTCCTGGCACTGCTGCCCAATGGTGGGGGCCCTGCTCTGTGCTCTCCATCCCTCTTACCCTCCAAACCAGGGTGGCTGTGTCTGTACTGCTGATGGGAAAGGCTCCACACGGCTACTGAGCCCTTCCCTGGGGACCATTGGGACAGCACTGCCTGGTCCGAGGCAACCCTATGCCAGGGACTCTTCTAACGTTTTAATAGGATAAGTGATGAACCCCAGTGCCCTCATACGTTTTAAAGTACAGATACGGCCAGACTAAATCACTTGAGACATCTCAAATAGCCTAAAGGATTTAGACACATCTCTTTATTTCCGTTTAAAGCTGTTCCTCCCAATACTTTTGTTGCTGTTGTTCTTTGTTAGCAGTCTAAAGCAAAGATGTGAAAAAAAGCAATTATCATAACCTAGCAGCAGAAGCAGAAAGGGAGTGTCCATCTGTCCTGAGCACCCACGCCTTGTTTGCACTAGTCTCAGAAGTTCAATCCCTTAGAAAACTTCACGTGAGCTGAATGCAGGTTTCAGAGGGGAGCCTCCAGGGGATAACGCAGCCACTGCCAAGATCGGCATCTGCATCTGCACACACAGGTATTGATCAGCAGAACAAGCTTCTCAGCCTTTATTCAATAACTCCATAGTAACCCGCAATGACACACTATTTGGGGCTTCGCTAGGACAAGTGGGGAGTTTTATTCTAGCACTACTTTCTCTTTTTCAAGACCCATTGATTTCAATGGAGAGCTCTACTACATTTTTTTTTCAGTTGGAAGACCTTTGCTGTGCTGAATCTTCTTTCAATGACCATTAGCAGCTCCACTCAGAACAAAGACACCCCATTCCTCCCAGTTTCACCTACTGAAACACATGTACTTCTTCAGAAGCAATTCTTGAAATGCTTTCATACCACATAGTTGTAATACCAAAGTAACTGAGGAGAGAATGACTGCCCTTCTTTTGGAACATCATATTGTAGAATAATTCCCCAGTAAATGTACAGTGAAGCCAGACACAGATCCAGTGTTTTTAAGGCACTTTGAAGAAACACAAGGACATGCAACCACTCTTCAGGGAGCAGATTGTTGAGTCTATAAGATGTGAAAAAAACCTTTTTTTAAACATCTCTATCAGGACATTTATATTCTAAACCATTCTTCGGTCCAGGTTGTTTCTTAAGTCAATCTGAAGGCTCTGTGGGTTGTTCTTCAAAATCACCTTGGTTTGCCATCACTTTCTCATGTTCCCTCTCCCATGCAGGTTGGCAGCTGGTCCCCGGAGCCACCATGGGGACAGATGTCCCCAAAACTGACATGAAGGAGGTTGATCTGTGCAGGTTGCCAGCACGGTCAGTGGGAGAGAGAAGTTCTCAGCTGAGTGACTCAGAGCACCTAATCCTACTCTAGTTACGCCAGTGCAGTAATCCAGCCCCATCAATCTGGCTCTGTTGCCCGGAGAGACGGTCCTACCCTCGTCCCCCTCCACCCTCATCAGCGAGACGATCCAGGCAGTTTTAACCAAGATCAGCTCTCTAATCAAGTTCACCGTCTGCGAAAGCTTCTCTCTGCCTATTGACCACAGAGGTAGATGAGACTCCTGAGGCCAAAGTTGAGTTTCTGTGAGTATTGTTCCCACTCAGTCGGTGATCCCTTTTATCTCTTGACATCTCTGAGCGCTGAAGGAGCGATGCTAACCAGTTTGGTTGTAAAGCTTAAACTGCTGAAGTATGTGCCAGCAGAATTGTTTGGTGGGTCACTCGTGGGTCAGAAGTGCTTCAGGGCTCTGGTGGTGAGATGTCTCTGCAGGGAACAGCTCTTGAAGCAACACCAGAGTCATGTTGTTGCGAGCACGTAGTTCATGGCTCTTTGGTGGATCCACTCACGCATTTCCAGCTTTTTAAAGCTGTTTTTCACAGCAATATTTCATTTTATTACTATGCAATGCTAGCAAACATTCCTATTACAGTATTTTAGCTGGTCTCTGCCATTTTCTTTTGCCTTTGCCTCTGCTTGAAGCTCACTGCCTCCAGGAGCTGAGAGGTCAACAGACTAATTTCTCTGTTCCAAAAGCTCTTTGCTTTTTTTAGAAACTCAGCTAAAAATCTTCCTTACGGTGGCATCCTTGGTGCGTGCAAGACTTGATGGATATGGTTCTTCACTCTGGGCTCCTGCAGCGCTGGTCTTGCCTTTCACCCATCCTTCATCACCCATTGACTTTCAAGTGTGTCATCTCAAATCAAAGTGTTTGTAGGACTGGGGTTTTAAACAGATGAAATATAAAAAATTAAGGTTTGTAATGCAGCCTCAGAGTAAAGTGAATGAGCTGCTCTGTCTGCAGCTTGTTTTTTTAGAGATAAGTATTTGTTCTATTACTTATTGATGTTGCTAATTGCCATCTGAGGGTTTGGATGGGGGGGGCAGGCTGAGTTGCTGGACATGGAGCCCTTCTGAGATAAATGAGCTCTGAGAAGTAAAGAATTTGCTGTAACAGTCCTAGAATATCTGCCGCATTTTGCAGAGGCATCCAGCGCTCTGCATCTCCTTGCAGAGAGCGAGCTGCCAGTGCTCAGCTCGTTTATTTAGGAAGCCACAAAAAAATAGTTGCTTCATTTTAAAGTCCTGAATTTGAAAATACTGACCCAAGAACTCAGGTTTGGGGCATGCTTGAAGGGAGGAAAAAAAAAAACCAAACAACATTTTAAAACATTTTTTGAATGTCTTTGATTTTGGAAAATCAAATTTATCTTAATGTGGGATCAGAACAGCCCAGGCAGGAAATGTTTGCTTTCCTGAATCAAGGACAAAAGTCTTCTCCCTCTCTCATGCCTACACACACCACACACATACACATAGACGGAGGGAGGAGAGGGAAGAGGATAAGAGGGAGGGAGCTCTTAGTGTTCTGTCTAAACTAAATGTCCATTACGGAAATAAATGTGCTCAAAGGGAAAAAAAAAAAACCCATTGCATCCATATTAGACATTTAATAGGTTATTTCTTTACATGTACAGTATACGTCTTTTTATATAGCTGATATCTCTTGTATTGGAGCATGAACATTAACCTCCTACAATTCACCTTGGTTTGCAAACTGTAAGAATCAATTCACCTAAGATGGATGTTCACATCTAGTTAGCTTTCTGCATTATCTCAGCTGGAGAGGCCACTAAAAATAGTTGTATAGCACTTTAAATTTTCAACAGGGAGACTTTATTATCGTTTAGATCCATCATCGTTACTTTACCTACCACGGTTCTTCCAGCTGAAATAATGCACAGAGCTGGTAGTGGCTAAGTGTTTTCAGAGTTCATGCACCGATGAGCAGGACAGCTTGGACAATATCTGAATTGCTCGCAACAGCAAACCGAGCAAGCTGCATGGACAGTGTAACACTGGTTCAGTAAATCCCCACTGCTTCAACTATTTCATCAAAAATGCCCTTTTTTTTTTTTCCCCCTGCTTTCCCACACTGCAGAAGGAGAACTGAGCTGTCACCACATGCTACCCTGATCCTGCAAACCATCACCTTCACGAGCAGTGGTCCCCAGCCTCCCCCTGGTCCCACTGAAGTCAATGGGGTGTTTGTGCCAAGAAGCATCGAGGGGCTGTGGGGTCACCTTCGCATTGTGCGAGATAGGGTGACAGAAGAAAGCCTGTTCTTAACAGTGCTGCAGCATGATTTCCATTTGTTATCTTTATTACTTTTAACAATTTCCCGTGCCTTGTTAGGGCTAAGTCACCTTGCTGAGGCTCTCATGGCCTTCCAGGCATTGGAGCTTGCTGTTCACATGTCACCTCTATATGTCACCATACATACATATGGGTGTAGATATATGTTTTGGCTGTTTGGTTTTGTTTGTGTTGCCAGACTGACTCAGCCATTATGAGGTTTCTAAGTTTCACCTTCCAGGTACGCTCACAGGAGAGCACAGTGCCCTGGCCCAGTGCCTTGGCCCAGCTGCTCACACAGGCATTGCTGATCCTGTTTGCAGTTATTGCATATATTTATTTAAGGAATTGGGGCAAGGCTCAGAGAAGACGTGAAAAAGACGTGAAATGCCTGGGAGCAGCAGCAAAGTATCAGAAGACACAAAGAGCAATGGAGCAGACTGACTCCTTGGTTATGTTGCAAAGTAGGTGTAACTAATGAAAGGTTTCATTCTTTTTTTTAACTATAATAGTATTAATTATTTGTTGCATAAATAAACACTCTTTACATTAGCTGCTGAGATCAACATCGCATCTTGTCAATTCATGGCAGATCCAAACACGTGTTAAGATTAGCAGGTGGATTCCTATTGACTTCAGTGGCCTTTAGGTTGGGTCCTGATACACGATGGAATTGCCATTTTCAGGGGTTTAATTAACTGGATGTGAAAAACTTTGTAACAAGATACGTAACAGAGTCTAAGAGAAATCTCTTTCCAGCCTTGAAGTTCTGCATCATAACTCCAGAAGAGGCTGTGCTGCCCAGCATTAAGAGGATCCAGAGAGCACCTCACTGTCTTGGAGCTTGGTGAACTGGGCTACAGCTTTCCTGCTGGAGGCAGAAGAGAACTATGTCGTGGTGGGTATCAAAATGGGTAGGTCTTTAGTCACATCAAAAAGACAAGATGTTGACCCTGTCTGAGTGGTGGTACATAAGTCAAAAGAAATTCAGACATCAAGCAGAACTTTGGGAACATTTTCAACCGTCAACATAATTTCGAATGATGGAAGAAGCTCACACCTGTGGGCTTTGTGTGGTCATACTCCTGTCTCTCATTTCTGCCTCAGAGAAATTTCAGGAACTGGTCCTAGAAAAATGAGCTACGTGAATTTTTTATCCTGCAAATGCTTGTTCACAAGGAGAGTGGATGCTGGTGACACAAGTCAGGATGGGTCACTTCCAGCTGGGCTCTCCTAATACCCCTGGATGAAAGCTCCAGGTTTCAAGGGGGTTGATGGACCTTTGAGTGAGGGATACACCAGATTGACAAAGCTCTTAGTAAAAGTCAGCAAAGGCAGAAGTCTGTAAACTGGGGGCTATATTGACAGGATGGGTTAAACGTGGCTTTTATGTCCAACAGGGATGAAGTATGCCCATACATTCTGTGAAGGTATGTGCCCCTGCCACAGCCCCAGCTGTCAGCCTTCCAGGCTCAGACTGCATCCCAGTGGCCTCTGCCACCCACCCCGGGGCACTGGGAGCCCTGTGGCACTGAGACATGAGAGGTGCCAGACCCCAAAACCAACAGGAATTGGGGAAAGTCTGGGACACTTGAGGGAGGTGCTTTGCTGTTCTCACGGTGGATCCTCTGCTCAGCGGTGACTGCCAGTTTGCTCATGACAAACCCTCCCTCCTCCATGTGATCTTTGCTTTAACATCATTTCGGCACCCCTGGTCCCCTCCTTTCTGCTCTTCCTCTTCCCCAGCCCTCTCCCATCACTCACTGAGATCCTCTCTCCCAGTACCTCTCTGGAGGTTATCTAATCTCCTCCAGGCTCACCGAAAGACCTGGCACCAGCATGATGCTGCCACACAGACCCCCTCAGAAGGCTACACACCTTCTTCACAACCCCACCTGCCCGCACGGTACTGAGCCCGGAGATCATCCTGATGTGATAGTGGCAAAAGGAGATGCCAGGAAATTGCAGAAGAACATCATGGTCCTGTGAGGCTGCCCCTCAACTAGGGACTTCCCGAGCCAGAAGAGGATTTCTTTCCCATAAACCTCCCTTTGAGTGGTAGAAACTGCAGCATATCGTGTCGCAGCACACCTGAACATGGTGCGTTCAGTGCAATGAGTTCTTGTCCAGCTCATAGACACTCCAGTCGCACAAACGATTATATCCTAACGGGTTGAACTGTTAATTGTACCAGCATCACCTGTCTGGAAGCTCTGCTCTGATCACCTTTTTTTTTTTTTTTTTTTTTTGCATGATGCATAAAAACAAACAAACAAAAAAAAAAACCACCCATCTTTTAGAATCATATAAACCCATGAATGCTTGAATGTTAATTCAAGATTTTCCCTCCTCAATTATTAACAAGTAACTCACTCATTATTTTCAATACGGATGTCCTCTTGATGCAAAATATTCCAGCAAATGCAAAGGTCATCACACATCGGAGGGATCCAGTGTTGATTAAAATGCATTATCCACAGAGTGTGTAACTCACACTGGGCACACTCCATGGATAATGAATTTTAATTTGATGGGTTTTAGGGCTGCAGGTGAAAGATTTAGCTACCTGGAGAAGAGCCTAGTAGTGCTGAAAGAAACTGGGGTGCAGTGCTGAAAGAAGCAGGGGTGATTCCAAAGGACAGGAGAGATTCTCCTAATGGATATCCAGTTTCTACCCTCACTCTAAAGAAATATTCTGACTTCTTTGCTGTATCTGAAAGGCGCATTTCCACGTTGAATTGCCAGCAGAGTGGTGGGCAGATGAGCGTGGGACTGCAGAGGCCTCAGTCCATGTCGGGTGTGGAGCCTCCTGAAGCCCCTGATGATGGTCTTGGTGGTTCAGAGGGCTCAACATGGTGGTGAGCAAGAAGTAGAGGAGTCAGTGCCTGGTGTACAGACCCTGATGGATGTGATATCATATTCAGGTTTATTTGCACCCCCTTTTTCATCCCTAGTCCCCTGGAAGCCCCTCTGAGTGTGCATGGGGGCAGAGGTTGGCACCGACCCCCATGTCTATGCAGTTGATTTCAGATCCCAAGGTCAAGCATGCTCTTTCTCCAGCAGCATCAGTGGGTCCCCTGGCATTACCTCTGGGGCAAGAATGGGTAAATTCAGCCTGAGCAGAAGAGATAGTGCTGGAGCACACAAAAACCAGCCGGTGGGGACTGTCCCTTTGCCTTTTGGGAAGGGGCAGCAGCCTGGATTAGGGTTAAACGGATTTGTGCTTGCAGGACCCTGGGCCTCTAATTGGGTTTTTTTTTAATTCCTGTAATCCTGGATGATTTGGAGCAGATGCTTCGAGATTACTGCCAGGGCCCAAAGGTGACTGCAGGAAGAAAACAGCCCGCGCTCAGCGGCCAGCAGCACAGCGGCTGGGGGTGCTGCTGTGCCCATGGGGGGTTCTCACCTTCCTGCTGCTCCGAGGGGCTGCGGCACCAGCGGAGATTGGCCTGAGCTGGGTTTTGTGCCTACACCAGGATTTGGTGGGGGGTCGAAGCTGCTTTTGCCCTCCCAGCAGCCTGCAGGTGCGGGGGACGGAGCCCATTCCCGTTCCCCAGGAGGTGGCTGACAGGAAAGAAAAAACCATATGGAGTTGCCAGAGAGAATTTATTTTTCCCGCCAGCTCCCAAGCATGTGTGAAAATCCTCTGGGTGTTGGCAGAAACCCTCACACCTGAAACCCAAACGCCAGGCTGCGAACACACCCCACCGGCCAGCCATGGCCTCGGCGGGGCCCGCGGGGGAGATCTCTCTGTATAACCCATCAACAGATGAGGCTTCAACTGCTGCTGAATTAACACATCGAACATTGATGGGGACAGACTTTTTAGTAGGGCCTGGAGTGACAGGACAAGGGGTAATGATTTTAAACTAGAGAAGGGTAGACCCAGACTACATCTAAGGAAGAAATTTTTTTACACTGAGGGTGGTGAAACACTGGCACAGGTTGCCCAGAGAAGTGGCAGATGCCCCATCCCTGGGAACATCCAAGGCCAGGCTGGATGGGGCTCTGAGAAACCTGATCTAGTTGAAGATGTCCCTGCTCATTGCAGGAGGTTGGACTACATGACCCTTAAGGGTCCTTGCCAGCCCAAACCACTCTATGATTCTATGATACACATGCTTGGTCTTGGCTTAGTACAAGCTAAGGGACCACACTGGCCAGAGAGAGAGCAAGAGACACAGGAGAGAAGGGCAAGCCAGGGAATTCAGAGGACAGCTTAAAAAAAAAAACCAGCCTAAAAGCATCTTCTGCACAATGTAAAAATTCATTTAAGATGATGCTCAAGAATACTTGGTGAAGTCCTTGGGTTTTGTTGGCCCAACAGGACTCCTTGCTGCCCACTCACCAGCTCTTCCTTCCTCCATCTCTTTACAGCTCCAGGTAGGATGAACTGTAACCTGTCTTTGACCTTTAGGAAGTGGTTGCCTAACCTGATACAAAATAGTAGGAGCCTGGCTTCAAAAACAAAGCTGTGTTTGTGAGTTCAAGCAATAATTTTGCAAGTCTCTAATGCTGCAACTTGAAGCAGCCATTTAGGCTAAAATCTCTTCTCTGATCTGAAATATTTAACAAATACCACACAAAGATATGTAATATCTGCAATATTCATAGCCTGGGCAGCAGGCTGAAAACACTTTGGATTTGGTATGGGGTTACCTGAGGTTTTCCTTTGAAGACCAGTAGATTTCCATGGCTGCTTTGTCATTGAACATTGCCATACAACATTAATGTCATGTAAGTTATAATTCATAGGCCATTTGGGACAATACGATGGCCCAGAGATGATTAGAGTAAACAAAATCATATCTCAAATAGCTTAAACAAGATGTGGTGTACAGGCCAACTTGTATGAGGCAGAGATTAACTCCAATTATTAATAATTACAAGCCAGGAGCCAGGAAAGTGCTTAAATCCAATCCTATGCCCCATTGGCTTCCCAGGGCAGCCGCTCCATCAGCGCCCAGGAGAGTTCAGCCCATACCAATGCTCAGTGCTGGCCCAGGGTGCGTGGGAGCTGGGACCGTGGTGCTGGGGCTGCAACAACCCTCTCACATGAAAGCTGCCGTGCAGGTGGATGACAGCAATGCTTTACTCGTGGGATGGGCATTGCCTTCATCCTTCACTTGGAAAGGAAGAGAAGAGTTCATCTGGTAACGTTAACATTAAAAGTTTGGATATAAAAGCTTACAGCCAGGCAGTTTTATCACTGCTTGACAAAGCCAGCTGCTTAGAGAGACTTTGGGTCAGGCTATTTAAAGGTGCCGTTGATCCCCAGCCTACTCTCTGCACCTGTGAGCATCCTCAGCTG
The DNA here is from genome assembly GCF_000699245.1 of Pterocles gutturalis. Taxonomy (NCBI): domain Eukaryota; kingdom Metazoa; phylum Chordata; class Aves; order Pterocliformes; family Pteroclidae; genus Pterocles; species Pterocles gutturalis. The sequence continues at coordinate 13,077 of NW_010120785.1, forward strand.
AAAAGGACACCCCAGACCTGCTGAGTGTGGCAGGGAGAAATGGGGTCCAGGCCACCCTGGCTCCAGGAAAGCAGGAATCTGTGAGCGAGGACTGAAGATGTACATAGTGGTGTTGACCACAAGAAGGAGACACGACTGAGCAGAGCTATGCTTGGCTGTCCCCATGCTCAGTGTCACTCTCTGCAGCTGTCTGGGTATCGAGGCAGGGCTCACCTAGCTGGCACCAAGCGTCACCTCTTACGACACAGCGGTGACTGCGTGGATTAGCCACACAATTAGCCTCCTTACCCATCCTGAGCCGCTCCCTGGCAGGGCCAGACGAGCTGTCAGCAGTGACAGGCAGCAGTAGCAGTGGGTCCCTATGCCCAGGCAGGGATCTCTGCAGGGGAGCCCACAGCCAGGGCAAGGGCAGAAGGAGGAGCTGGAACTGGCAGGGCTTTTTACATTTTATTTTCTCCTAGACAGGTATCGTAGAACCATAGAATCACAGAATGGTTTGGGTTGGAAGGGACCTTAAACATCATCCAGTTCCAACCCCCCTGCCATGGGCAGGGACACCTCCCACTAGCCCAGGTTGCTCAAAGCCTCATCCAGCCTGGCCTTGAACCCCTCCAGGGATGGGTTCCAGCTTCTCTGGCCTACTTGGGCCACTGCCTCACCACCCACACAGTAAAAAATTTCTTCCTTTTGTCTAATTTAAATCTCCCCTCTTTCAACTTAAAACCATTACCCCTCATCCTGTCACTCCATTCCCTGAGAGAGTCCCTCCCCATCTTTCCTGTAGGCCCCCTTGAAGTACTGGAAGGCTGCTATGAGGTGTCCCTGGAGACTTATCTTCTCTAGGCTAAACAACCTGAACTCTCTCATCCTGTCCTTATATGGGAGGGGTTCCCGCCC
>NW_010120785.1:14246-15084 GCF_000699245.1 Pterocles gutturalis
CCCCAGCCTGTGTTTGTGCTTGGGATTGCCCTGACCCATGTGCAGGACCTTGCACTTGCCCTTGTTGAACTTCATGAGGTTTGCATGGTCCCACCTCTCCAGCCTGTCCAGGTCCCTCTGGATGGCATCCCTTCCCTCCAGCGTGTCCACCACACCGCACAGCTTGGTGTCATTGGCAAACTTGCTGAGAGTGCACTCAATCCCACTGTCCATGTCTCCCACAAAGATGTTAAACAACCCCAGTCCTAATACCAACCCCTGTGGAATGCCACTTGTCACCTGTCTCCACTTGGACATTGAGCTATTGACCACAACTCTTTGAGTGCGACCATCCAGCCAGTTCCTTATCCCCTGAGTGGTCAAATCCATGTGTCTCCAATTTAGAGACAAGGATGTCATGTGGGACAGCATCAAATGTTTTGCACAAGTCCAGGTAGATGATGTCAGTTGCTCTTCCCTTATTCACCAGTGCTGTGACCCCATCGCAGAAGGCCACCAAGTTCGTCAGGCACGATTTGCCCTTAATGAAGCCAAATACATAGGTATATATAAGATGTGTATATATAGATATATAGATATATATGTGTGCATGTATATATGTATGTGTGTGAATATATATATGTGTGTGAATATATATATAGAGTGGTGTGTGTGTATATATATAGGCACATACAAGGTATACCTGCAGCAAAGTTCTGGATGGGGATCTGGGCCCCAGCTCCCACTTCATCTTGCCTCTACCCGACTAAAGCCGCTCCCCTTGACTCAGCCCAGGACTCCTGGCCCCACTCAGAAGAAAAAACACCACTTAAATGTGGGTGGGATGCAGGGGCACGTG
>NW_010120786.1:0-20227 GCF_000699245.1 Pterocles gutturalis
AACAACCACCTGGCCACAGCTAATGATCCTCCGGAGAGGGAGTGTCCCAAAACTCACGGAACGGAGATAACGATTCAAGCGTCGCAGACAGAGAGCTGACCGGAGTGTGTGTGGGGTGGGAAAGGCCTTGGGAGAGTGATGCGGAGCCAGAAGAGAGCACCGAAACCGAAAGCCACTGGAACCAGGAAGCGAAGGCAAAAGAGAACGCTTTTCCGGGAGTTCTTACCTATATACTGGGCATGACGTGCATGTTATGGAATACCATTGGTCACTCTGGTTCTCAATCTTAACCTAAGAGCAAATCCTAGGCTAGCGACTGGCTGTGTGCCTCTTTGCTCGTCTGCCGACCTTGTCAGCATCACAAAACATCGTTCTTATCAGCTCCTCCTGAGCATAAATCCAAAACACAGCCTCTTGCTAGCTATTTATGAAGAAGAGAAAAAGAAAAGTTAACTCTCTGTTAACCCAGGACAGACTGGCAATTAAATTAACAATTATTTGTGCTAGTTAAAATATGAAATGGCAATGTATTTTCTACTGGTTCAGGATATGTTATAATGAGCTTGCAATTGAACTAGCCTTAAAAATTATACCTGAACAAACTGCTTCCATCTAAAAAAAATGAGAAAGTTATATATATTTATATAACTGTGTATATTTATATATATAGTTATCCTATATATACTTCCCATATATCCCTTGCCTATGAAGAATTCCAGCTCCAAGAAAATGTCTGAAATTAAATTCCTAAATTAGATATAAAAATAACAAGGTATGAAAAGTGCAAACTTAGTATCATAGAATCATAGAATGGTTTGGTTTGGAAGAGGGACCTGAAAGATCATCTAGTTCCAACCCATTTGACAACAAATTGTAAAGGTAGGATTAATCTGACCTTATTTTAGATGCATATTTTAGGATAAAATTAATTGCATCACAGATTAGCTAATTTCTCTCCATTGCTTCCACAGGGATCCTAATTGAATGAAATCAGCTTGCAGGTTAAAATATCTAAATGTACCTGTCTACATGTGCATCAGGTGATTAAATTCCCATTACATCTGATAGAAAGCTAATTGACACACTCAGCGGAGCCTAGACCAATTCATTTGACTACAACTTGGTGTCCATACACAGGTTAGCTGAATCACTTTCAAGAGCCCATCGCCTGTATTAACTACAATTGGATAACTGTAGTGGGAACCTAGACACATAACTCATACACCAAAATATTAATATTTTTAAATATATAATATCATAGCGTTATAATTTTTTAAAAAATATAATAGACTGTAGACCTGCCTCACTGCAGCAATAGTATATACAACAATTTGTGTTTTGGAAGGCTGACAGGAAAGCAAGGAATTTCACCATATTGAATCTCCATTGTAGACTCAGTTTGAAAAACAGCACAAGGCCTCACATCTGCCCCAGAGCATTTATTTCGTGCAACAGAGTAGAGCAACCTGCTGATCCCTAAAAGCCCTGCATTTCATCCTGAGTCCTCCCTGTAGTGTGAGTACAATGATAAATACAACCAAGCTACCTCACCCCTTCCCCTTCACAGGGTGCGACATCTGAGGCTGAGGCTTGCAGAACAGAAATTGGCATGAAAACACAAATGACTGTACAGCGTCCAAACCCGCCACAGTCCACAGGAAGCTCAGAAATGACCGCAAGAAAGTAGACAAGCCGGAGCTCCATAAATTGTGCCAGGTATAGTGTCATCAGCTAATGCAGCACTCTCCACCTGGGAAAACCTGAAGGTGTTATCGAGGTTCATTGTGTAAGCACCCTCTTTTGGTTCTCAGGGGTATAGCAGGTAAATGAATTTTGTCTGATTTGCTCCCAAATCTCAGTACAGAAATAGCTTTACACAAAACATACACCAAGCTGAATTCTCAGCTGTCCATTTCTAGGGAATTTCCCTCCCTTGAAACAACCTAGTCACTCATTTTCAAATATGGGACTCATAAACCAATATGTACTTTGAGCAAACAAGATTGTCTTCAGTTTGTCTGACCACAGCAAAACACTCCTGACTCTTCCTAACAGTTCAACACATGGGGAAATTATGCAGACTGACACAAAAGTAGGCTCAAAACCAGGAGTAGGAAAAGTGGGCAAAGAGATGACTACAATTTAGCATTAAGAGGACTGGGTGTTACACATCTATTTTTTTACATACAGAAGAAAAAAACCCACAAAGATACTCAAAAGGAGGTAAAAAAAAAAAAAAAAAGAGAGAGAGAGAGAAAGATATAGAGATGGTTATAAGCTGTACAAAGAATAAGTAACCCGAAACCAATGCAGAAGGACTATAGAAACTAGTGAGGGAATTCAAGAAAAGGGAGAAATAAAGCAGCAGGAGAGCGGTATAATGTTGAGAGCTGTGCTTCTCTGGATCTGCCCAGTTTCCAATCACTGATTTTTCACTCAACAGCTGAGCAAGTTAGGGCATCTCTGGAAATTAGGTTTGCTACAAAACCGATCACTGAGTCTTATACTAATGTTTGGATTCTTTCTTTTCCCAATTACTTGATTTTTATGTCAGATGAGAGGATAAGATCTTTCCTTGATTCTTGACTTCAGTGTTTCACCTAGGATTTCTCATCAGCTTTTTAGTTGAGCATAATGTACCACACCTTTAAAAAAATAATATAAAAATCAAACACAGTCTTTCCTTCTACTGACCGACCAGTCTGTAGCTGTAACTGGGAAACATGAAGCAGCTGTTGAATCTTTGGGATAATTGTGGCATCTGAGAAGCTGGATAATCACTGGAACAATTTTCTCACTATTTAGCCTAATCTATGTGTATTCAACATTCTGGCCCTTTGTAGGGTAAATACAGCAGCCATGCAGATGAGGAAAGAGAGAAGGAAAGGCTGTCTAGCCATACAATTACTAAGTGAAGGCGTAGTTAAGCAAGGAACAGGATGAATAAGTTGTGCTCAAAATTATCAGACTAAGTTCTTTGGTTCTGTTTTATTGCCTTTCTGATATATTAGATGTTATTAATTTTGATATGTTATAGAAATGCCCAAATGAATGGATCAGAAACTATTGCTCTCACAGACGGAAATGAAAAATGTGTATTTTCAATTGGTACATGATGGATTTCCTACTCAGAGGGGCTATTTCTAGCTGAAATCCTTGTCTAGTGAAGTGAAGTGAACAGGCAATTTGTCAATGACTTTAAGGTACCAAACACACATGGTGGCACTTCGTTTTCACTGGTTTTGGCCCCATTCCTCCATCCATTGTACTTGGGCAAAGACATAGTATATCATATATTCAGGGCTGGAAAGCTCTATAAATGTGATGACAGGTGTACTATTATAAATAGCACTCACTGACTAAATAATGTATGGGGTTTTTTACCAATGTAAGCTTTTCTAAAGTTCTGAGTATGGAAGCAATGTTTGTACAATCCCTTTTAACTGTCTGAGAGATTAGATAAAATGGTCTTAATAATTCTGAAAGGCAAAGTTCATGTATGACTCAGATGAGCATTTCATTTCCCTTGTTTCCCCCATCCCCTTCTCCCTGCCCAGTGTAGTTGAGTACACTGAGGTTGTCCTTTAGCAGAGAGAACTAATGTCAGGTTAAGTACAATTAAAATGAAAAGTTTCCTTTAAAGTACCTTTATTAGGATAATCTCTGTTCTTTCACATTTATTTGTTTAAAGGTGTGCTGCTCTTCCCATATTACTGATCCATTTTGTCTTGGACCTCCCCACTGAGGCAAGAAACATATCTGATTAAAACCATTAATGTCTAGATGTGAGACTGTTTAAATTCCTCAAAAGTGAATCCCTTTTTCTTCTACTGATCTGATGCCAAGTATCTGTAGGATACCCCGTAACATCCATACCCACAATAGATGGCAGAGGACGAGCCAGGTGAGCAGTGGGGATGAACATGCCTCGATCAGACTCTGCAAAGCTGCTCTCAGGCTGGGCTGTGCAAACTCTTACAGATGCTCTCACTGTTCAAAGTTACAGCTGCCCAGAAAACCCAGCTACTGCTCTGAAAATCTGTTGCTTATTTCTGTGGCTGAATTAAACCAAACTCGTACAGTGAGACACAGCAAAAGACATTTTCACTTAAGAACTTGCATATTCTTGTCTAATATGTGGGACTGTGAAATTTAAGTCCTGACTGCAAGTTAGAATTGGAGTGGGGACTTGACTCAGGCATCACTTATCATTACCTTAACCTTTTTAGCTATGCTGCAATATTTTTCTCACCTTCAAATCCTCCTTGAGAAATCTGAACAATGTTTCAGTATAGATAAATTGGTATTTTCTGACAAATTATGTTGGAAAGTGTTTAATTTGCTGTATTTATTGCTGTAATGTGGTTCTGAAAGAAGTCTAGAGGAGGTAAAAACATCTAGTCATGGAGGCTATGAACAGAGCCCAAAACAGACTCAGCTGGGGCTTTAGAGTCTGTTATATTTTAGAACTTGAAAAAAAATGAAAAAATAAGAACCACACCCAATGAAACAAATTTATACATTGGTTTATCCATTGAATTCCTGAGATGTTTTTTCTCTCACTTCCAGTGAGAAAATTTATACAAAGAGAAAGTCTCCGTTTCTGCCTCAAGCCTTTGTATGAAATACTGATGTAGATGCCATTTGTTTATTCTTAATTGTGTGGACTATGGTCACATGTTAAACATGGCCTGAACAGTATGTACCCCTGGTGCATAGACAACATGGTGCTGATTATAAGGAGAAGCTATCATTTCATGTAAGACACGCTTTCTGTTTCACATCTCACCCCAGAACAACTGTCAGGATCAATAACTGGCACAGCTGTTTCTACAAGGAGTCTAAATTCCTGCTTGCCCAATACTGGCACTGTGTTGGAAGTTTCTTATTTTGTGAAGTACTGTCATAAAACAGAAAAAGAATTCTCTCAGGAAGCATCAAACCATTATTCTAGGAAAAGATTTGATGTTATAACTTGAATTAACCAGTTTCTGTTTTTTTCAGATTCTGCTTTATTGTTGGAGCAAGTAATATTTATCCAAATTCTCTCAAGTGGGGTATTTATGAGGAATTTCATGTTAGCATCTTAAAGAGCCACAGAACAATGAATAAAAAGTATAGCCTAGTCTGTTTATTTAAAACAAAACAAAACAAAACAAAACAACCCTAACATTGTTCAATGTTTCTCACACAAAATACCCATGTTATTAGTGTGTGCTCATTTTGTGTCTCTATCTTAACTGTATATCACAAAAGTTGACCTGAGTACTTAAAAGTGATGGGAATGGGAAATATGTTTATGGATGTCTGTATAAATGCACTGTCATCTACTGTATTTGTCAGTTTTAAGGAACTTCTATATAGAGGTAAAGTGGAAAAAAACAATGAATGCACAGTAATACTCACAGGCAGTCAGGTTAAATGAACCCATACTAACAGCAGGTCATGAGGACAAGCTCCTTACATTATTGTTCCTTTATAAGGCTTGACAGGTGTAATGAAGAGAAGAGATGCATATCTGAAAATAATGTCTTCTTCAGGCTTCTCTAGATATGCTGCTATAAGGTCATTATTAGTTACAACATAGGGCAGGTAAATGACAACATTTGGCATGGTGCAAGGTAAGACTAGTGGACACCATAGATGACACTCCAACACTTATCTTGTTATTTAAAACCAAGACTAATTTCATAGAATGGTAGAATCATAGACTGGTTTGGGTTGGAAGGGACCTTAAAGATCATTGAGTTCCAACCCCCCTGCCATGGGCAGGGATACCCTCCACTAGCCCAGGTTGCTCAAAGCCTCATCCAGCCTGGCCTTGAACACCTCCAGGGATGGGGCATCCACAGCTTCCCTGGGCAACCTGTTCCAGTGTCTCACCACCCTCACAGTGAAAAATTTCTTCCTAATGCCTAGTCTAAATCTACCCTCTTTCAGCTTATACCCATTTCCCCTTGGCCTCTCACTCCCCTCCCTCATAAAGAGTGCCTCCCCATCTCTCCTGTAGCCCCCTTCAGGTACTGGAAGGCTGCTATTAGGTCTCCCTGGAGCCTTCTCCAAGCTGAACAACCCCAACTCTTTCAGCCTGTCCTCATGTGGGAGGTGCTCCAGCACTCTGATGATCTTCACGGCCATCCCTTGGACCCGCTCCAACAGGTCCATGTCCTTTCTTGGGCTGAGGACTCAAAGCCGAGTGCAGTACTCCAGGTGGGGTCTCAAGAGAGCAGAGTAGAGGGGGACAATCACCTCCCTGTACCTGCTGCTCATGTTTCTTTTGATGCAGCCCAGGATACGGTTGTCTTTCTGGGCTGCAAGTACACATTGCCGACTCACATTGATCTTCTCATCCACCAGCACCACCAAGTCCTTCTCTTCAGGGCTGCTCTCAAGCCATTCTCCTCCCAGCCTTGGGAGGTTTCATACTTGGGATTACCCTGAACCATGTGCAGGAGGTTTCGTACTTGGGATTACCCTGAGCCATATGCAGGACCTTGCACTTGGCCTTGTTGAACCTCATGAGGTTTACATGGGCCCATCTCTCAAGCCTGTCAAAGTCCCTCTGTATGACATGCCTTCCCTCTAGTGTGTCGACCACACCACACAGCTTGGTGTCATCAGCAAACTTGCTGAGGGTGCACTCGATCCCACTGTCAACATCTCTGTTGTTAAACAACACTGATCCCAGCACTGATGCTGTGGAACACCACTCATCACTGGTCTCTACTTGGACACTGAGCTGTTGACCGCAACTCTTGAATGCAACCATCCAGCCAATTCCTTATCCACTGCATGGTCCTTCCGTCAAATCCACGTCTCTCCAACTTAGACATCAGGATGTCATGTGGGACAGTGTCAAAGGCTTTGCACAAGTCCAGTTAGATGATGTCAGTTGCTCTTCCCGTATCCACCAGTGCTGTAACACTGTAATAGAAGGCCACAAAATTTGTCAGGCACAATTTGCCCTTACTGAAGCCATGTTTTCTGTCACAAATCACATCCTTATTTTCCATGTGCCTTAGCACAGTTTCCAGGAGGATCTTGCCAGGCATAGAGGTGAGACTGACCAGCCTGTAGTTCTCTGGGTGTTCATTGTTCCTTTTTTGAAAAGTCAGGGTTATGTTTCCCCTTTTCCAGTCAGTGGGAAATTCACCAGACTGCCATGACTTCTCAAATATGATGGATAGTGGCTTAGCAACTTCATCTGCCAGTTCCCTCAGGACCCACCCATGCATCTCATTAAGTCCCATGGACTTGTGCACCTTCAGGTTCCTTAGATGGTCTTGCACCTGATCTTCCCTACAGTGGGTGGTTCTTAATTCTCCCAGTCCCTGCCTTTGCCTTCTGCGACTTGGGCAGTGTAGCTTGAGCACTTGCCAGTGAAGACTGAGGCAAAAAAGTCATTGAGTACCTCAGCCTTCTCTACATCCTGGGTAACCAGGTCTCCTGTTTCCTTCTAGAGAGGTCCCACACTTTCCCTAGTCTTCCTTTTATCACCAATGTACCTATGGAAGTTCTTCCTGTTGCCCTTGACATCCTTGACCAGATTTAATTTTATCAGAGTTTTAGCTTTCCTTGCCTGATACTTGTCTTTTTGTACAATTTCTTTGTATTCCTCCCAGGCTACCTGTCCTTGCTTCCACCCTCTGTAGGCTTGCTTTTTTTTGTTTGAGTTTGTTCAGGAGTTCCTTGTTCATCCATGCAGGCCTCCTGGTGTTTATGCCTGCCTTCCTCTTTGTTGGGATGCATCACTCCTAAGCTTGGAGGAGGTGATCCTTGAATGTTAATCAACATTCTTGGGCCCCTCTTCTCTCCAGGACTTTATCCCAAGCAGATCCCTGAAAAGGTCAAAGTCTGCTCTCCTGAAATCCAGGGTAGTGAGTTTGCTGTACACCCTCCTCACTTCCCTAGATGTTGAACTCCACCATCTCATGGTCACTGCAGCCCATGTTGCCCCTGAGCTTCACATTCCCCACCAACCTGTCCTTGTTGGTGAGAACATGGTCCAGCATAACACCTCTCCTCGTTGGTTCCTCTGTCACTTGGAGAAGGAAGTTATTGACAACACATTCCAGGAACCTCCTGACTTGCTTTGCTTTTCTGTGTTGTCCCTCGAACAAATATTGGGGTGGTTGAAGTCCCCCATGAGGACCAGGGCTTGTGAGCGTGCAGCTGCTCCTATCTGTCTACCAAGGGCCTCATCCACTTGCTTTTCCTGGTCAGATGTCCTGTAGCAGACCCCCACTATAATGTCCCCTTGTCCCTGCACTCCGTTTAATCCTGACTCATAAGGTCTCAGTCAGCTCCTCATCCATCCCTAGGCACAGCTCCATGCAATCCATCTGGTCACTGACGTGGAGGGTGACACCCCCTCCTCATCTCTCCTGCCTGCCCTTCCTAAAGAGCCTGTATCCCTCAATTCCAACACTCCAGCCACAGGACCCACCCCACCATGTCTCCATGATGCCGGTGAGATCACAGCCCTGTAGGTGTGTGCACATGTCTTACTCCTCTTGGTTATTCCCCATGCTACGCGCATTTACATAGAAACACTTCAGTTGGGCCCCCTATGAAGCTGACTTACTGGCTGGAATTTCTTTGTGGTGCTATCCAGGGGCTCTGCCACTGAAATCTGATCCATCTCCAGGCTCTGGGTATCTGTTGCTGGCACTGGCATCAAACTGGCATGACTGGGATGGAATGAGGTTCCCCTCCCCTGGCAACTTTAGTTTAAAGCCCTTTTCACCAGGCCTATGACCAAAGATGATCTTCCCTTTCTCTGACAGATGGACCCCAACAGCCCCCAGTAGACCAGGCTTTTCAAAGTGAGACCCGTGGTCTACATAGCAAAAGCCCTGGCTGTGGCACCACTCTTGTAACCATTTGTTGACTCGCCAGATTCTGCTGACCTTTCAAATCCCTTCCCTTTGACCAGGAAGATTGATGAAAAACCTACCTGTGCTCGAGTCCCTTACCACCTCTCATAGGGCTCTGTAGTCCTTCCTGATACTCCTCAGACTGTTCCTGGCTGTATCGCTGGTGCCCACACGAAATAACATCAGTGGACGATAGTCAGTGGACTGTACGAGGCTTGGTGGTCTCTCGGTGACATCCCTGATACAAGCTCCCAGTAAGCATCACACCCCTGTATAGATAGTGGGTGAGGTCGGCAAGGGGGTGCCTCCATACCTCTCAGAACTGTCGCCTACTACTGCCACCTGTCGCCTTTTCTTGGTTGTGCTGGTTGTTATCCAAGGAGCAGATCAGGATGCTTTACTAGGCTCCAGCATCTCTCCTGATGTGACAGGTCTTTCCTCTTCAGTCTGCAGAGTGGTGAAGCAGTTCTGCAAGGGCACCTAAGGCTTCGGGGGAAGCCTCTTCCTCCTGCTGGTCCTTGCTGTTGTGAGCTTCCCTCCTTCTTCACCATTGTCCCCCTTCCCTTCCATGTATGCCAGTGGGAGAGGTTTTAGTTGTTTAACCATGGGTTGTAGGTCCACTGCAGACTGCACTTGGAACCAGCTTTCTAGCTCCTTCTCAGCCTCCTTGATGCTCTGCAGCTTTCTCACATCCTCCTGCAGCTCAGCCACCTGCCGCAGGAGCTTGTCCACCTGGACAAACCTTTTGCAGACAGGTCCGCCGCCTGTCCCTGCCCCAGGAGAAATGTATAGGCATTTGGAAAGTAGAAATTGAAGTACAATCCCAGATACCGTTTCCACACTTAAAATTTTTTTTTTTTTTTTTTTTCCTAGAATGTATTTTTCTACAGGATAGGTTTGTGGAGAACTCACACTGCTCTATTTTAATTTCAGAGAAAGACTGCATCTGAGAGCACTTCAGTCATTCCTGAATATGTTTTTCAGATGGTGGGGCATGCTACCTCTAGTGTGCCCTCCTGTACCACCGTATCCACCGCCTCCATGATCATTTTGGGATGATTTATTCTTCATCCTTGCACCGATGAATCACTGTGCCCACAATCCACATGTGCATATCAGAATTAAAGTGTAGAAACTAGGGGAACAAACTGACAATGTTCAGAAGACATGGTGTTACATAAATGTTCTCTTGTACTATTTTCATCTGTTTCATCTTTGAAAGGCAACAATGAACAAAACGTGTTACTGAGTTTAGTGTATGAGAAGCAAGGCTTTACATTGTTCATATCCTACCTGCGAAATGCGAAATGTCCCATACATATTTTTTCCAAGGCTACTTGAATTTTTGTTTTTTAAAATACAGGGATTTTTTTCATTAATATTATTTATATGTGGTTTTGTTGATTTTTTTATTTTTTATTTTTTTTTTGTGGACTGATGGCACTTATTTCCAGTGACTAGTCAAATTCTCTTGTACCAAGTAATGAAAATTCTAGCACGAGGCATATGAAGTAGAGGAGACAGACTGCCACCGTTAGTATAAATGACAACTGTGATCTATCAGACTGCCAGGAACCAAGTCAAACCAAATTAATTCAAATGGAAGTCATGCTAATGGAATAAGTAGAACTCTAAATTAAGTTTTCAAAGCTTCTACACTCAGGATCTAGTGAACATGTTCAGCAGAGTAAAGAACAAAGTGAAGTGGTGAGCTCTCTGCAAGTGGCTTTGCAGTACAATAAGCTATCACAGCATAGAAAATAGTTATTTATGCATTCTGTAGTGACTCTTTGAGCCTGTTTTGGTCTCTGAATGACTATAAGACAGGATGACCTAATCAGTGCATCTTAGCTGCCAATAAGAGAAGGTTAAGTTATCCTGTGTTTTGTATGTGGTGTCACAAGTAGTTGGCTCTCACAGACTGTTACCATATGATATTCCTGCCCCCCAGGAGCCCAGACCCCTTTCCACAGAACTGTGCCCCAAGCAGTTGGTCCCCAGCCTGTATCATTCATCTGCCCTACCTACAGGTTTTTGCGTTTGTCCTTGCTGAGTTTCATAAGGTTCCTGTTGCATCATTCCTCCAGCAACCCTGGATTACCCTGAATGGCAGCCCTGCTCTTAAGCACAGGAGCTGCCCCCACCCTCCAGTTTGCAGTCATCAGCAAATGTGAAGAACAAGCAGTCTGTAAGCTCCTCTAGGTCATTGACAGAGGTGTTAAACAAGACAGGTCCCAGGAGAGACCCCTGTGGTACTCCCCTTGTTACTGGCCTCAAGATAAAGTATTTAACCACTGTGCTCTGATCATTGAACCAAGTTTTTATTCACCTTCTTGTGCATTCACTCAGACCATAGCATCTTAATATGGATGCAAGAATATTGTGGAAAACAGTGTTGAAAGCATTGCTGAAGTCAAGGTAAATTATGTCCAGTGCTCTTCCCTTGCCCACAAATCCACTCATTTTATTACGAAATGCAGTCAGGTTGTCCATTTTACAAACAGTTTGGTCAGGCATGATTTGTAGTTGATAAATCAGTTCTGTCCGTTTCTGATAACCTTCATCTTAATGCTCCCAGAAATGAATTCCAAGAGGACTCACTCTGTGGTTTTCCAAGGGACCAAAATGACATGACTGGCTTTTTGAAGATGATTGAGACATTTGCCTTTCTCCAGTCATCACAGACCTCCCCACGTCTCCATGATCTTTCAGAGAAGATATAGAATAAACTTGGAAGGACTTTGGCAAATCCCTCAGCTCCCTTGGATGCAGCCCATTGGCTGTTATGGATTTGCATGTGTGATGGGCTGAATGTGGTGAGCTGCCAGATGTCCACCCAGCTGCTATCTCAGTCCCTCTCCTCAAAAAGGGGAGGGAGAGAAAACAAGGTGGAAAATCGCATAGGTGGAGATAAGGATGGGGAGAACCCTTACCGATTGCAGATGGATATGCTGCCATTCAGAGGGACTTCAACAACTTGGAAAAAAGGACTGACAAGGACCTTATGAAGTTCAGCACAAGGAAATGCCAAGCTGTGCACCTCGGGAGGAATAATCCCAGACATCAGGACAGGCTGGGGGCGGCCAGCTAGGAAACAGCTGTGCAGAGACCTTGGGGTGTACTGATGGACAAGTTGGCCATGAGCTATCAATGTGCTCTTGAGGCAAAGATGGCTGGTCAACAGCCTCCTGGGCTGCATCAGGCAGACTGCTGCCAGCAAGTTGAGGGAGCTGATCCTTTCCTTCTTCTCCGCACTGGTGAGACACATCCAGGGTGCTGGATTCAGGGCTGGGCTCCCCAGTACAAGAGAGACACAGACATAGAGAAGCAAGTCCAACAAAGAACCATGAAGGTGATTAAGTGTTTGGTGTGTCTGTCTGCCATACAAGGAGAGGCTGCAAGAGCTGGGACTGCTCAGCCTGCATAAGAGAAGGCTCAGGGGGATCTTATCAATGTGTATAAATATCTGATGGGAGAAAGTAAAGAAGATGGAGCCAGGTTCTTCTTAGTAATGTTCAGTGACAGGACAAGAAGTAATGGGCATGAACTAAAATACAGGAAATGCCATTTAAACATAAATAAAGCCCCACTTTTTTGGGGGGTGAGGTTGGTCAAACAGTGGAACAGATTGTGTGGACAGGTTGTGGAATCTCTGTCCTTGGAGACATTGAAAACCTAACTGGACACACTTCTGGTCAGCCTGCTGTAAGTGACCCTGCTTTGAAAAAGGAGGTTGGACTAGACAGTCTCCAGAGGTACTTCCAGCTGCAGCCATTCTGTGATTCTGTGATTTCTCAAGTAATGCTTTACTCAGCCCTCAACCACAATTAGTTTTTCTCCTCCTTCTTGAGCCCCTTCAAGAAACAGAGGCCTGGGAGATCTTACTGATGAAAACTGAGGCAGAGAATGCATTGAGTACCTCAGTCTCATCTGTGTTCACTGTCACTAAATCAATCACCCTCTTCAGCCATGGACCCCACTTGTTCTGCCTTTTCCTACTAATACAGCAGAAGCAGCTCTTCAGGTTGCTCTTGCTGTTCCCTGTGAGCATCACCTTCTGGCTTTCCCGACAGCACCTCTGCACGTCTGGCCAATGTTTCTAAATTCCTCCTTCGTAGCCTGCCCTTGCTTCCCTCTTCTGTATACTGCTCCACCATGAACTCACCACCTAGCCACACCAATTTCATTATATGTTTGTTTGTTTTCCTGAGTACTGGCATGGATCATTCTTTCCCTCAGACTATGCTGTCCTTAAAGACCTGCCAGCTTTGCTGAGCAACTTCACTCCCAAGGGATCCTACCTGTGAGTTCCCTGATCCAGCTAAAGTCTGCTTGCCTGCAGTCCAGGGTCAGTACTCTGCTCCAGCTTTACTCACTCCTGTCGAGATCTTGAAGTCCACAATTTCATGGCTGCTACATGCACTGTGACTTCAGCGAGCTCTGCATTTGATCAGTCACAGACTGCTCATTTTCACTGCTCTTCTGATCTCAGCTAATAACTGGGTAAGGAATGGGACATTGTCATCTGAATATGATGAAAACAAGATGTTAAGAAGCATAAACCAATAAACTGTTCTGACTGCAGGATCATAAACTGCTTCAGATGCAATACATTATGGCATCTAATCTGAAAAAAATATACTTAGATGCTAACCAGGAATAGTAAATTTGTTTGAATGTTTATAAATCACCTGATATTATGAAAGTTTCAAAAATTGTCGGTATGTATGAGACTAACTATAATTTAAAGAAATGCTGACTTTCTGTCTTACGTACCAACTACTTCACTATTTACAGTGTTTAATATCTTGGATTTTCTGAGTTGCTGTTTTAGTTTCCACCTTGCAAACTGAAACCTCTAAACTAAATTTACAGATGATCTTGTAAGGATCTTGCAAATTTGATTTTGGAACACTTCAACAGAGGTCAGTTAAAGAAGTCAACACACAATCCGAAGTGTGGTGTGGCCACTGACTTCATACAACATTGAACCAGAGATCCTAGTTATACAGAGGTAGTTTTGCCAAGTGAATGATCACCCTAGGGCAAATGGAATTATAAACTTTCCATTTCCCACAAAAGCCTCATTTATGCACCATGGTGGCTCTGATGTGGAAACTATTCTTCCTGGATTTTTGTGTTTTCTTAAAATTCGCATGTGTTGTTTTGTTGACAGGTATAAGACTGTTTTCTTCGAAAACGAAAATTATCTTTTTATATTTTTGACAAGTAAAGTACTGATGGAGGCTACACTTCTTTTTTGCTTTGGGGAACAGAGTGCCTCATAATCATTACCTCAAAGGAGTCTTAGTGAATATAATTCACCCTCTGTGTGTTTAATCCCAGCTTTCTTGGAAACACATTCTGCCAAGATTTCTATCTAATAAATATTTCAATGCCGTTATTTTCAGAGGCAGATCTATCAGGTTTAAAATTTTATTGAAGATTTTCAGCAAAGGGAAGGCAATTTTAGACCCTTGTGTGAATGTGTGAAGAACTTACCTTCAAAACCAACATTAATATTTCTATCTGCTCTGTTTTTGGGAATACATACTACACTGTGAATTGAATGCTGATTTCAAACAGTAGGAAAGAGCAACACAGTGAATGTATTTTGACTAATAGAACATTTTTTGGATGGTAACATTTAAAGTGAAAATGAGTGTAAGTCATGTCTTTGAAGATGTAATAAAATAAACATCTAAGCAGACAGAAACATCAGGAAAGTCCACTACTGCTTACAAGAATCAAGGTGATGAATTTGGTTTTGGACATACAGATGTAATCTTTTCTTGCTTCCTGGGAATTTTCATGTTTAACTCAAGTGCACACCAAGATAAGAATACACCAGATGGGTAAGCGAAATCAGATAGGTCTTCTTTGTAGATGTGAATCATATCACATGCAAACTTTCTTACAAGAAAATATTTAATTGGCTGCTCTTATTGAGATGTAGTCATTCAGCATCTTTGCCCAGTGCAATTCAAACACACGACATAGCAGATGACACTAAGGTCTGATAAGGTGACATAGACTTTGTCTGCTGAGTCACCCTAAGCTTACTTTCCGATGCTCCACATATGGTTCAGAGGAACTGGTGTTAAATGACACTGAAGGGCATGTCTATACAGCTTCACCCCTGACAGAGAAAAGGTAAAGCAGGGGAAGACTCATGGGGAAAGGATCAGAGGAGCCAAGGAAAACTTGTAAAGAAGCACTGGAAACAAATCTGTATCATGCAGGCAGTTGAGGCACAAGAGCATGTTGAGTAATTGTTTCAAAATTTCCTGTGAAGTAAAATATCAGGGATGTGCTGACCTTGTTCCGTAATGCAGCCTATGAGTAAGAAGTTTTGCTGCTGTAGAGCTGTAAAGGTGGTTCCCCAAGTACAATTTATGCTATGAAGGAAAGGGAAAGTGTGTTTAAAGGGAGACATGAAGGTAAAGGTCATCATCAGTACAATGAAGCTAGCTTTTTTATCCAGAATTAGCTGGTCTCCTTTTCAGTTCAAACAATGAAACTAATTCATGTTTGAATGGAATTCATTTCAGCCTCTATATCTTTATTTTCTTGTGTGTACAAAGTTTCTTTTACCTTCATACATGCAACTTGTCTGTTGTCCTTACCAAAATAACATTCTCATCTCCAAATGCCAACAACCTTCCTGAGTCTATGCAATTTTATTATTAAGGTCTTGCTTTATAAGAAGGTTCTTGTGACAGCATGGCGCACCGGAATTCATGCAAACCAACAGCAACCCAGAGTCAAGAATCACCATTTAAGAAAAACATATCTAGGAAGCACAGGATATTAAGAGCAATTCCTGCCTCAGTGAGAGCTTGACCTGACATTTCAACCCATTTAGCTTTTAGGGACCAGTATTACCTGGATCTGGACATGGTATTTTTCATGTGCTTTATAAAGTTCAGAACTAGACCAATTATAATTATCAACTAGGGCTTTTCTTTACAAGAGTTAGCATGTCCTGCACAAACTCTGTTATGGCCAATTAGATTTTGCTTGTCTGAATTTACATTTTAAGCTTATTTGGCAACTAACATTGAATGTTTTCTTTAATTTTTTATTTGGCAATTTAGAATCAGTCAAGATTAAAGACATACACATGTTGCTACAGTTACTTTATATGCAGATAACCTTCATCCTGTAGGCTATTCCTATATTGAGTTTTCCAGAGGTGTTGAAACACATTTTAATTATAAACTAGCTAAAGCACAGTATTTAAAGTATAATTTATATGAAAATTTTTACTTTTCTGACAGTTTTAAGTACATAGCCGTAGCAATATGCAGTGTCTATCACTTTCCAGCTTTCTTTGCTCATTCGTGGCTTTCACTTTGAACTGTGTTTTCCTTGTAAATAATTTTTGAATAACTTCTAGAAGAATCTGCAGGAACACTTAAAAATTTCAAAACTGATTTCAGTAGCAAAAACATCTATATTAAATTAAAAAGTAAGAAAACCTTCCATATTTCTACTATATTAAATTTAAATTTGGGATCACATCACAGGCTTCTGTCTGACATTCCTTCCTAACCATAGACACAACAATTGACTTCAGACGAACAAAGACAAATCCATACTTTAACCATCTTTAATTCTAATTTATGGAAGTGAAGGATGGGGTTGGAGAGATTAAATAAATTTAATGAAATTAAAAACACCACCTCCCAGGGTTTTCCTGTTATTATCTTTGGGAAATGAAAACTTGTATTCAGTTCTCCCTTATTTTTCAGCTAAACATTCTGAATTTTTGGCTTGCACTAGTTGGTTTTCCAGGATTCTAGAGAAAATTATGATATTTCTGTATCTATATATGCTGATGTAGAGTGGCTTCAGTGCTTTATTGTCAATGCCATCAATGCCAGCAGCCTGGGTTCTGCAGCTGGCACTCCCTGTTCCTTTAATGGTGCCCTCTGAGCTGCAGACAGCTAAAGCCCTCTGTGACATTACCACACACGTCATTCCCATTCCCAGCCAGTCATTCATCATATGGTTGCCTAGAGATGTGTCTGCACTGGGCACTTGGGGGATTTCTGTGGGACTGCTTGGAGAGCCAGTGGATGTTCACATCAATGCTTGCTCTTTAGGTTTTGCCTGTGCATTTACTCAGATTTCACTTGCTTATTCATGCACTTGCCTCAGATATGTGCTGTAACCAATTTTTTTTCAGCATGGAATTGAAGAGTCTCTGAGATGTACTGGTCTTTCCTAACACAGCTATTTTTATCCTGCATGTTTCTGCAATGGAGCTTTCCAGTGAAGTTGTAATACGTTCTTTTAGAGCACGTGGGAATGTGACTAAATATTCAGCAGATTCATCCTCTTCTTGGAATTTGCATAGAACTTGTACCTTTCAGAAATGAAACCTCAGTAAAAGGTAAAACATTTATGAAATGTACTGACCTGACATTATTTTGTTTTTTCTTTCAGGACAATATTACTTCATTAGCTTGGGGCTCTGGTGCTTTAATCTGATCTTGCCCTTGATCCATCTTTAGAAGTAAATGTTTTAAGGAACGAAATCTGTCAGGAAGGAGACTCAAGTGTGTTCTGACGAATGCCATCAAGGGTGCCATTACAGTCCTGGAACAATCTTCAAGTTATCTTTTACTATTGAAAAACAAACACCTGTTGGCAAGACTGTTGGAAGTAGGCACACCCTTCATCCTCACATTAAATAGGAGCTTCTGTTTGAGCATCTTCTGCCTAGATCTTCTTGAACTTGGTTTTTGTACATTGGCTATAGATTAATGTGAAATAGGTACTTGATGGAATGTTGCACATGAATTTCATGGGCAGGTATTGTCTTAGCAAAGTAAGTTCTTTCTTCACCAAGAGAAGAAAGTACAGTTTGGTTTATGATACTAATCTAATCTACTGGATGAAATAATATACTGGGAACTAAGTACTTGGATTTCCTTCTTGGATCAGCCATTGATCTGCTGGATAATGGAAAAACAGTTTTCTCTAGTGTCTTTGTTTTCTTCCTGTTGTCTTGTTCCCCTCTACTGTTCTGTATTGCTTGTGGTCTAAAAGAGCCTTAAGGAGGATTTAGGCTGTGTCCTTTTGATACGTTTGTTTCTTCTACTACTTTTGTCCCTAGAAAAAAAGAGGCAAATTTAGAGCACAGACAAGATTGGTCCTCATTGACTCTGTGAAATACTAAAGATAGATTTCATTGTAAACTGCTGTTTTCCAACACTAATTGTTATTTTAGTTGAGAAAATATTAATTTCAAAACTGCAGTTCACACAAATACTTTTAAAATAAAAGGAAATAAACAGAAAAAAAACCACCAAAACAAAACAAGAAAAAGGAGTCCTCAGCACCTTTGCAATTTTCTTTATTTAGAAAATATGTGAGAGATTTCTAAAAATATGGACAGCTCCTTTTACTTCATATGTTGGGATTTTTTAAAGTATATTCAGAAAATTTCCCTTAGAATACCACTTTTCCATAGATAGTCAATCATTCACTGAGATATTCTACCACATTAACCATCCTATCCCACCTTGTGGGAAAGATGTGATTTGCTAGCACAGCACAAGAAGCCTGCCTTGATTTCAAATAAGCTGCAGAGTGAAAATTGTGTTCCTGGAATGTCTGGTTAATGTCTTACAAGAAAGAACTATCAGCACCATCATCTTCAGTAACAATTATACTGAAAAAAAAGTCAAGAGGGATTTTGCTGCATTTTTAATTTCTTCCTAACTAGAGACATAAGATAAGCTGCCTAGTCCTCTATAAATCAGTGGTGGTACATGAATTATAAATGACTGATGGGTGCCTTAGTTTGAAAGGTCATAGCAAAGTTGTCAGGCAAAAAGCAAGAAAGTAATAATCACCATCTAGCTATCCTGTGTCAGGGAATACTTGCAACTCAGCCTTACTATTGGTCATAAAAGAACATAGGAAGTAAACAAACAGTATTTTGAATGTAATTCCTAGTTCTGGCATCAGAATTCCCTGCACAATTTCCCTGCTACTACAGCAGGCAAGGAAGAGAGTTTGTGCAAGGTAGGGACTACAGTATTTTCTTTTGAAATGCAAATACCTGATGATGGGGAAGATCATAGAGAAAACTTACCTACTGTGTGAGTCGTAGGACTCATAAAATGTCTTAAGAGGGACAGATGGCCTTTCAAATTGCCTTTTAACTTAATTTCTTATGATTCTTTAAATTTCATGCACCTTTTTTAGATACCTGTCTCTGTTGGAACTTGAAAGTAACTAGGTCCCCAAAGCTGCAGTACAAGCTGAAAACTGGTCCCCTTAATCCAGTGACAACTTGAGACTGGTCTTCTAGGGACAAAGACACTCTAGGCATAAACAAAAATTCCATGTCACGAACATCTCTCTAAAAAAAATTGGACACACCAGCATATTTCATGCAGCTCCTCAGACACATGCTTCTCCATCGCCCTGTCAGTAAGAGGATGAGAGACTCAAAAACACACATGCTCTTCTGTAGGACTTCAGTGGAAACAGTTAACTAGCTTCTAGAAACAAGATAATTGTAACATAGCCTTTAAATCCTAAAACCTAAGTGCAGCTGCACAGCTCTGTCTGTAAATGTTAGTAACCATGGATATCTTCTTGGATACATGTGTAATTCCCTGTTGGAACAGGCCTGAAGCTTTTTTTTTTTTTTTCCCCAAGGGAAATGCTGCAATATACAACCTTTTTTTCAGCCTTTCATATACTGTAGACTTAATATACCTGTACGACACCTATGACAAGCACTACATTATTTGAAAAAAAAAATTTGCAGGAAGAAATTTGTTTCTACAGCACAGCTTAGTTATGAGGCTGAGGAATTTGAAAACGGCATCTTCAAGCATGTTGACCTTGGTACAGTGACATATTTGCCATGCCAGCAATGAAAGGAAAACCAAAGGCTTTGTGAACAGAAGCGGTAATGGAAATTCACCAAGGAAACAGATGCACAGACAAATTCTATTCACCAGTTTTCCTATCAGTCTGGGGTTGGTGTCAGCCTGCAAATACAAGAAAATAAAAACCGGTAACATGTGCCAAATCCTGCAGCCATGACTGCCAGAAGCCCTGATGTCAGCAACTCTTCCTGAGAGGCCTCTGAGCCTGTGGCAACTGACTTATTCTTCTGGAACAAGAACATCTTAATGAAGTTCCTCCCTGCCCCTTCTGGGATGTTGAAATTAGAAGGAACAGCTGGCTGCATAGTTATTCATCCAAAGTCCATGGACAGGGTTCAATTGTCTACTGAAGCCTTTCCTTATTTTCCAATAAAATTATTTCAAAGATATCACTGATTTTTTGTCAGACTAATGCAGCAAGGAAAAGAGCAATGC
>NW_010120786.1:20258-27524 GCF_000699245.1 Pterocles gutturalis
TAAACCAGTCCTAAACAAACCTGGGAGAACCCCAAAGTACAACTGGAATATTAGTAAATCCTTCAAAAGGTAGAATTTCTTCACAAGAACTTTCAGTGCTAAGCTGCTTAATACTGTGTTATTTTTGGCTTGGAAACAGCTTCAGCCTCAGGAAAACAAACAAACAAACAAATAAAATCCATCCTCAATACCAATGAGGCTGTCTGAATTTTAAGTATTTAGGGGGTGAATTCTGTTTGATCCCAAACTACCTGTGAATTAAAATTTATTTTGAAAGTTGTTTCAGTCAAATAACAGTAATAAAAATATTCTGTTATCTGCTGCCTCTCTTTTGTCACTTCCCTTTGTTTCCTGTTCCCCAGGTCTTCCATCATTTCCCACTTTTGGCCCTCCTTTTGGTTACTTTCACCTTCTGTTCATTTATTGTCATAGAATAAGTGAACCAACCCTCTTGCACATAGGCCTGCAGCCAAGCCCCTTGCACAGTAGCAATACCTATTGAGGTAAGTGATATATTTTCCAGCTGTCGTTCCTATTAGAGGTGCTGAGGGTTATGGTCTTGCTGAAGCCCATAACCCAAAAATATATAAAATCATATATTAATTCCATATTTTTCCAAGTTGCTTTGATTTTGGAATCATAGAAAATCTGGGAATCCCTCACAGAAGTATTGAGTAATAGTGGTGGTACCTCTGAAATCCTACAGTGCAGCAGTTAGGCAACGTGTCTGGGAGGCAGTGATGCCAGGGGTAATCCCTGCTCTGTCTGATTCAGATTAAGGTTTTAAACTAAAGTCTGCTACCTCAGTGATTCAGCTGATTCAGAGAAAGTGTTGAACCACCAAGCAGTGAGCCCTGTCTGCAGTTAATTGGTTTTTTTTGCAGGGAAATGAATCTTTCTTATTCTACCGCACATAAACATTCATTCCAAGTTCATCCTGAGCATGTTTACAGGGGATCAGTAGGGGACTAACACAGACTGACAGCACTCCAGGATGAAAAAAGGATTTTTGGCAACTTAACCACAGATTTTTGGTTCTGTAATGATCTTTTGTAGTTTTTTTTCCAATATGACCATCTTATGGAAATATGCATTTTCACCCCCTGTCTCTCATGAAGGACATTACCTCAGCATCAAGGCGTAAGATCTGTGATCACTGAGGGATCCTGATGCGGGGTGAGACCAAGGATTAGGCACTCTGACTAAGCAGGTCAAGGTCTGCACAGCAGTAGGAGAGCTGGACTCAGGTGCTGTCCGTACCTTCTCATATCCCTTTCTTCTTGACATAAGTCAAAACTGAGATTGACCCATAAGCTTTAGCAAATAAAGTCTTTAGTCCCCCCCAAAGCTCCCACACATGTTACTTCAAATGCAGCTATCCCAGGACAAATCCTCCTAACTGCGTAACAGCTCCCTGTTCCCTTCTTAAAGTCCAATTCTGGCAGAGGTAAGCATATAATTAGTATTTCATTTAACAAATTTTGTAGTCCTTATGGTATGCTATCCCAGAGGTTAAACTTTCCTCTTCACATATTTATTGAAAGGAAGGGAAATGACAGTCAGATGGAAAAAAAAAATTCCTACAACTTCCCTTTTCCCCCACCATGAACCAGAAGATAATTGAATATAGTAGTTATAGTTAATGCTAATTCCTTGAAACAAACAAACAAACAAAAAATAAGAGCGCTTTTCCTATTTTTCCAATGAAAAAGTGACAGTGAAATTGTTTTGGTGGAAACTAGAGCAAAAAAGTCACTCTCGTTCATTCTTCCCACAGTAAATCTAGTTTTGTTGCTGAGCAAAGTCAAGCCCAAGATCTTTGCCTGCTTGTGCTCAGCCACAAAGAAAGAAATCGGAAAGTAATATGAGAATCCCACTCCTAGTTTTAATAAGGAATGGCTGAACTATTTTTGCTGAAATTTTCAGTCAGAGAAAATAAATAAATAAAAAAGAACTAAGAAAATCAGCCTCTGGTAAAAAAGGCAGACTGAAAAACACAAAGAATTAAAATTCAACAAAGACTGAATATTCCTAGCTAAAGATGTTGTCAGTAGCCACAGAGATGATGGAACAGTTTAGGTATGTACGTATTTATCTACATTTGACCAACAGTCCTGAGTCTATTATTGACTTATTTTCATTAATACATTTAATATAGATTATACTTCAAAACTGCTCAGATGATAACAAAAACTTCTTCTAAATGATTTGAGAAAATTAGAACGTTTAAAAAGAAGGGAAATATTTTTAATTATAAATCCTTTTAATTCTTGTTAAAAAGTCTTTGTAAAAACTTACTTCATAGTCAGTTGCAATCTCTTTTAAGATAGCTAGAATTGCTGAAAGTACCAGACATTTTTCTTACAGATTGGAAAAGCAGAGAATTTACAAAGGACAGAAGAACAGTCAAAAGTGGAAGAGTCTCTTTGTAGAGGCTGCTTTATAAAACCCTTTGTTTTCCCATCAAAAGTAGACTGTAGGGCATTCAACTTTAAATAATGATTTAAAAGAAAAATTTTGAAACAGGAGCAACACTGTAAATCTTCCTGAGAGAGGAGCACAAAACACCAAAGAATGCATTGTGTTGTGATGACAAAAAAGGATGAAGGTGAATGACATCAGACTGGTAATCTAGTAACAGGCTTTTGTGTTTGTGCAGCTCACGTGTGCAAAGGACTGAGGTAGGCAGGCTGTTATAGCAACAGGCATATGGTGGGTTTATGAGAGAAAAGAGATTCCTCCCTTAAGACTCCCTTTTGTGCCTGAGTTATGAGAAAATTTGAAATGAGATGTGCCATTCTCCTCATAGTGATGGCGTCACATACCCAGTGCCCATCTCCAGAGAGCTCCTCATCTCGGTGCGAAGAGGAGGTGAGCCCGGAGAGCAACGCAGCACAATCAGCATTAAACTCGCCTGGTCTCTCAGTGGCAGCTTAGGGGTGAGTCTCACTGTAGTCTTGTCCACAGACTGGGCAACTTAAGCTCTTACGTGGCTCATCCTGAAGCCCCTTGTTCACCTCTGGTTGCTGGTGCCCTAAACTCTGTCTCTTTCAGGACATATTTCAGGCAGAATGAGTTCCAAAAATCTGCTTCCTGTCTTACCTTTCCTCTTGTATGACAGACAGAAAAGAAATCACAGCTTCCTCCCATTTCTCCCTGACATGTTCCATGCTGAGGATCTTTGTACTGTCATACTGGCTGAAAAAAAAAAAAAAAAAAAAACAAAAAAAGGCCCCTCTTCACCCTGCCCACCAACAAAAGAAAATGAATAGCACTTAGCACAGTACAGGGACTGTGCTCAAACTGAGAGTGGTTTCATAATGGGGAATATTTTTGAGTCAAAATATGATTTCTAGTTCCATTTAATTAAAAAAATTACTAGTTTTTTAAATATAAAGACAGCAGATAGAGGGACCAATTAAATAACCTCATTAATCCACAAATACTCATTTTGTAGATTTCCTGAAGGGCAGGCAAACAACTGAAAGTGGAGTCCAGCCAACATGACCTCCTGTCCCTGCCCCCGCCACTTCCATTTATATTTATTTTTATGCAGCCTTCTCTCAGATGGATCTATTGCTGAGTTCCAGAAAGATTACTGTGCTAGTATAAGCTGTAAATATCTGGGACTTTTACCTTGCTTATATATTATGGGAAGTTATTATTGGAATGACAGCAGATAATCCTAAACTGTATTTGTTAAAGAAAACAAAATAATTATTTTAAAAAACCCAGACAACTTACCTCATTCTATTGTATCCATTCCAATTATCTTCTTGAGTTTCTTCCCCCCATCTTTAAACTATGTTTGAGTTAGAACATGTATTTTACAAGCTGGATCTATTAATAAAACTTCTTAAAAAAAAAAAGGTAATTAAGCTAAGACTGGAAATGCTGAGTTCCATAAAAATCCAATATAAAATCTGGCAGCTTTGTAAACACACCAAGATGCTTTGGCTTAATAAGAAATAGTGCAAAATGAGGCAATAATTGCAGATGATTCAGTGCATTCTAATCCCCAAAGCACTCTGCACTGTTCACTTTTCTTAAGGCAAAAAGTCTAATCAAGGGAACTAATACAGAGCAAAGATACAAGGTGCATTACGTGAAATGGGGTACTCGATGCTTTCTTTCATCCATGTACACTTTTTTCCTGTACTGTCTGGATGAGTATAGTCAGGACTGACTCCTATTCTCTATTAGCTTCTAATTTCTTTCTGGGAAAACTTCTTAAGTGCTTTCATTATATTTATGAATCATTAGGTCCACTCAAAAATATTTCTAATAAATATAACAATAATAAAGACTTTTACAGAATAGACTCATACATCTCAGAAAATCCCCACCAACACAATGTATAGTACATTTTTTTTCTGCTACCATAGAAAATCACATAATAGAGTAATTAAACATAAATCAAGATATTCCCTCATTGATTCAATCTGGAAAGTCCCTCAAAAGAACACACACCGGAGAAACAGATCCTAATAACCCATTAAGCCAAACAAACCCACTTGATCTCTGCTGACTTTAAATTCCTTTGACAATCATTGCATGACTGCACTGAGTTGAAATGTCCCAGGTTTTTGTAATTGCAATTTTTAAAGTACTCTCTAACTGCAGCCAGGGAATATAAATTAATTTCAAAAACAAATGGTATTTCAGGAGTTTGCTTATTCAATTACATCTTTCACCCCAAACGTCACAGAAAGTATCCCTTTAAGCATTGTGCAAAGACAGTGAAGGTTCCCTGCCTCAAACATTAAAGCATTTATATATCTTCTTAATTGATTAATTTGAATTAATCCCTCCCTAAAAGTTATGAAACTAGTAGTGTTTATTGTTCCACCTTCTTTATGTGTTCTGGCTCTCCTGATGTTTGTTCCCTAAAAATGCCTTGTTAGGGTAGGCAATACTTAATGCTAAGATCCAGGTGGGATGCACTAGCATAAAATTATTAGAGAAGATACTTGAGACATGCAGAGAAATTACTGAAGTAGAGGGTTAACTATGACTAAATTCTAGCAGTCCAGCTTCTATATAGATCTATTCATTCCAAGAAACTGACTTGACTATTGCATTATCCTCCGAAATCACACTAACCAGATCTTCACTGGTCTGAGGGCTGGAGATACAGAAATAAAGTTTGGTCAAGACTTCCACAGAAACCCCATCTGCTGTTCCACCAGAGTGTCATTGCTGCTGAGTCTTCTCCAATACTTCATTTGTGCCTGTATCAGTAAACTGAAGAGGATCAGGTCTGCTGCAGAGGGTGAATTTGTTCACGTTACCTATGGGGAGCAATCTTGTGCCTGAACAGATTCTGGGCATTTGGCTGAGACACTCTCACTTGTCACAGGCTAAAACTGTCAGGACTTGTGTTAGCAGTTGAACAGTAGGGACAACGGTTCCACAGGTCTAAGCAACACCACTATTTAGACCTGTGCCCTGAAGCTGCTTAATTTATTAATATAGACATAACCTTAATGCCTCAGACTCTTGTCCAGGTTCAAACCTGTTTTACTTGATGCAGAATGCCTTAGAGGAAACACAGAACAATTAAAAAAACCAACATTCTCAAGTCCAAGAAGCCATAAATAGAAACCCTGGAAATGTCACACATGTAATGTAAATAAAAATTAACCTGAAAACCAGGAATTAGATTATTACCCCAAATTTATCAGAAGTGCTATAAAGACATCACAGAAATGAAGCCCAGTAAAGATATTCTGCCTCACTTCATGAGAATACAGTGAACTAATGACTTAAAAGCACGGTTTTGTGGTAACATTATTGGCTATTGAATCCAAAGAAAATGAGTCTCATAGTAGTCTATTCACACTTGTCTACAAATATTCCAAAAGTTCTAAAAGACAACATGTTAACAGTGATCACTGCTGGATTCTGGACATAATTTGGGCATACATCTCTTAAAATTTGCCTAAAGCCTTCTGCTGACAAAAAAGGAATCCCAAATATGAACAGAATTAATTGCTGTGAGGTTACTCAGAGGCAAATAAAGGAGGACAAGGATCAAAGTGTGTTCAACTGACAGCTCATCTGTGTTTGTGATAACTGGCAGAGAATGACAGGACAAATATTTCATTATTGGTGCAAAATACAAAGCAACAGTACATATTTACCTTATGAAACAATATCAAGATCTCTGAACAGGCATCAGCTCAGAGGAAGCAAACAAGAATAAGAAAGGGAATCTTAAAAGGACAGATAAAATCTGATGGCCTGGTAGCATGGAATACAATTTAACAAATTAAATAGAAAAAAAACCAGCTATAATCAGTTGAAAATCCTCCACCTCCTGCAGAATTAGACCACTCTGAGAGAGCGTGAGCTCTGTTAGAAGGTTTTCCCTGTTCTCAACAGATGAGAAGAGCTATGCTATGGAGGACAGGCAACCTCCACATCACATCAAATTGCTTGGAGCACCCTTACTGGAAGTATTTCCAGAAAGAAAATGTAAATAAATAAAGCAAGTTTCCCAGTTTTACCTGAGCCATAAAGAACGTTTCCACAGATAAAAATGGCCTTCATGGCATGTTAGTGGCAAGGGAGAAAAATAACTGAGCTGCAACATTGGACAAAGACATAGAAGTGGTGAGAGCATGTTTTCACCTTCTGAGCCCTGCAAAACCAGTATGTTCCTTAAAGATACTGCCAAGCCTGTTTGCTGGCTAAAAATACTTCATTCTCCAAAAATGCTTCTAACATTAATTACCAACTCAGATAGAAAACAAGATTAGCTTCATGCACTGTCAAGTGCACAAAGAGCTTCCCTATCTCTCCAAGGAAATGAAAACTAGATGAAAATATTGAGTTGGCTGATTCCTCATTGGCAGGATGTGTTTTATGGTATAGAGGCTGCCACAGCTGCAATAATGTAAAGGAAAGTGTCTCTTATACCACAGCTGTAATGAAGGTTTGTCACAGCCAGAAGAACATGAAGAAAATGTGATATAGGGACTCTTCTGTACTTCTGAATGAAAGCTCAATTATAATACAAAGAAATCAGATTTGAGAAACTCAGTATTGCTAGTGGCCATGTCTGATCCAATAAAGAAATATCCAGTGACAGATATTCTAGACAGGTATATTACTAAAGAAGGGGTAATTTCACTATATTACTGATGAAAGTTACCCTGTGGGACAAAAAAGACTTAAATACAAGTAATTTTTATTTGATTCCCACCTATGCCGTGTCTGTCTCCTTTTTGCAATAGCTCATGGTATTTGGTTAAAACACTCTTT
>NW_010120786.1:27555-30321 GCF_000699245.1 Pterocles gutturalis
GTTCATTATAAACTTGAGTTCTTGCATCCTTTTCTGGTTCTATCTGTTTCAGCTACAATCACAACTTTCTAATATGAATATTTTCATAAAGGAAACCTCCAGCTTCATCTAGTAAAATCCATATTTGTGGAAATAGAAGTAGGAATACACAGTAGAATATTCAGGACAGATTACAATGACATCAACCATCAGTCTGTAACAGCTGTAATGCAGGTAATGGAAAAATAACATAATTGGTTTTATCTCCTGAGGTTTTGCAGAAACAGTAAATTCATGTGGAAAACTTAAACTGCTTTTTGACTGCTATAACTTAAAGGGGGCAGAAGCCACACCCTAATTATGTGTTACTACATTGACTTTAAAATTCACTGAAAAAAACCCCATCTCTCAGCTCTCTCAGTTTGCTTTTCATGGGGTAAACTTCAACTATTTGTCTCCATAAAGGTGTGCAAGGTTATCAATCAGTCTTTCTCTCTCAGTGTCTCTTCTACAGACCAGATCATTATCCTTGTTTTCATGCTATTGTCAGTGCCAGTTTTCCCACACAAATTTTGCTTTGCAGGCATTCACCATCACTTTCATAAACCTTCATACGGCTGACCCGTTAATTCAGCCATCCATTAGCCACCTTCTTTCCTTAGGTCTTTTACTCCTCCTTCTTCCTGAGCTGCCTCTGTTCTGCAACTGCTCAGGTACCCTCCTTAATTTTCCTGTCCTTTCTGCAGGTGGATATGCTTCTGCCCTTTCCTACTCTCCACGTTTCCTGGTGTCCATATCTTACTTACAGATCTCACAGATCCCAGTCAGGTCCTTTCATCTGACATCCCAGTTTTCAGATTGTCACTATTCTTTTAAATTTCCCACTCTCTGTCTTTTTCTCAAATCCTTGAACTCATCCTCTCTCTGTTACACGCTGTAGACTTTGCAATAGTTCCCATCTATTTAGTGTCCCTCCATCTGCCATTCCAATACTCTTTTAGTTCCTTCTTATGTGTCCCATTTCACAACCTATTACCAGATCTTCCTTCTTCACTTTCCAGTCACTTGCCCCTTTTGCCTTCTCCCAAAACCTCATGATGTGAATGATTTAACCTGTTTTCAGTTTCTAAACTGAGACACAGCCACAATGACTACAGGCAACCTTATGTTGTAATGGACAATACTAGAAACTACACTCATCCTCAACTTTTTTACTCTTCTTTGGCCTCCCAAAATACTAAATGAGCATTCATTCAAGCTACTTCAGCTGCAGAAAGATCATATGAATGCTGCCAAAACTACATTCCGACAAGAACTCTCTATCATGCTATTTCATCCTTCCATTACCACCCTCTAAACTGCTTATCCTCCCAATCCCTGATTGCTCCCACTTCTTGATGTTCAGCATAAGGAAGCAGAGTAATAAAATGTATCTGTTACTCTTTGCTGACCTGTCTACATACAGCAGAATCACCACAAGAAAATTTTCTTAGAGGACATCCTTTCTCACGTTGAGTGACTGCTGGAAGATGTGGAGTATCTGGCAAAGCATTGCATGTGGTTGTTTCAGTCTTAATGAATACAGCCAGACTGGACAGAGGTTCCAGTTAAATCCAAATATATCTGATGCCATTAATCAGGAGAGAATGAACTGGAAACCACCCCTAGCCCTCACCCCCAAAATAAATTCAAAACTAAAACCTCAGCAATTGCTTTCCCAGAACTCATTAATAAAAAAATAAGCAGAATAAAAATAAGGGAAGTTTTGACCTTGAATTCACTGTCTCTGGCTTCTCTGACAAGCAGATGCTGTTTTGTAATTTTTCCCATACTACAGTATTTTTTTCTCCTGGTTTCTGGCTGATGCATAAGCAGTGACATCTGAAGGCCAAAGGTCCAAACAGCATGTGCAGATGCAAACCATGCATTGTAAGCGTTGTACTGGTAAGAAGGCAAAGGTTGATGAATCTTGCACAATCCATCCTCCTTAGCTAGATCTAAAGTTCAATGTACCTCATTTGTTTAGTGATCATCATCACGTACACTGCAGAAGCACTATTAGATTTGTATAGAATATGAGATCTCAATCCCCTCAATCTCAAAGTGGATGGGGAAACCAGTTTAGAAAAAGTCACATGGACATTCAGAGGCTTTCAGCTTTTCTCCTAGGTCTATGAAATCGTACATACAGAAGTTCCCATAAAAATCAAGAGGTTTTTTTTCATTAAAAGATTGTGTTATAATTTTGTTTTCTTTACTTTTTAATTTCCTTGAGTCCTTTTTCATCTTCATCTTGTACTTGATGTGTATGCAGTGTTTAGCTGTCACTGTCTATTGCAAATGAAAAAGGGCATGCTGTCCCTTCACACAGTAGGCAGGTGCCTCAAGGTGTACAGCTTCCAGGTTCTCCCTCTGCCTCCAAATTCCAATGACTCTGGGTCCCTTTGCCTCATATCAGACCATTTTATTGCTTAGCAATTGTGCCCCTGACTCAAATCACAGTCCTAACACCTGAACATCACATCACTGCACTTTAATTGCTAACCTTTAATGGTTCAAGTGGCACAAGAGACAGCTTCATCAAGACTCTTTTTTCTGGACTTGGAAGGGTGATATCTCCAGGCTCTCTCCTTTATGAGGATTGGCACTGGAGGGTTTGCAGAAGAGACAGAAGGGCATAGATAGCAACTTCAAACGTCGTTCAGAAGAGCAGAGGGTGGAATAGGCTAAGTTGCTGGACATTCTATCCTGTAAGAACGATCATAGAATCATAGAATGACCCGGGTT
>NW_010120787.1:0-3705 GCF_000699245.1 Pterocles gutturalis
CTCTGGGTCCTGTCGCCCATGGGGTCCCCTCACCCGTGGGACTGTTTGCTCATGGGTCACACTCACCCTCAGGTCCCCTGACCTGTGGGACCCTTTGCTCATGGGTCACACTCACCCTCGGGTCCCCTGACCTGTGGGACCCTTTGCTCGTGGGTCACACTCGCCCTCGGGTCCCCTCAGCTGTGGGACCCCTCATTCACGGGTCCCTTTGCTCGTGGGTCGTGTTCACCCCTGATGGGTCCCGCCTATGGGTCACTTTGCTGGTGGGTCATGCTTGCCCATGGGTCCCTGACCCGTGGGACCTTTTGCTTGTGGGTCACACTCGCCCTCGGGTCCCCTCAGCTGTGGGACCCCTCATTCACGGGTCCCTTTGCTCGTGGGTCGTGTTCACCCCTGGGTCCCCTCACCCCTGGGACTCTCTGCTCATGCGTCATGCTTGCCCTCAGGTCCCCTCAGCTGTGAGACCCCTTACCCTTGGGTCCCCTTACCCACGGGTCCGCTTGCCCACATGTCCCTTTGCTCTTGGGTCACATTCGCCTATGGGTCCCCTCACCCATGGGACTCTTTGCTTATGAGTCACACTCGCCCTCGGGTCCTCTCAGCTGCAGGACGCCTTGCCCCTGGGTCCCCTCGCCCACAGGTCCCTTTGCTCATCGGTCACGCTTGCCCTTGGGTCCCCTCACCTGTGGGACGCTTTGCTCATGGGTCACACTTGCCCTTGGGTCCCCTCTGTTGCGGGACCCCTTGCTCCTCGGTCGCACTCACACATGGATCCCCTCACCTGTGGGACCCTTTGCCCCTGTGTCACATTCACCCACCCATCCCCTCACCCATGGGACCCTCTTGCTTGTGGCTCACACTCACGCATGGGTCCCACCACCCACTGGTCACACTCTCCCATGGGTCCCATCACCTGTGGGTCACGCTCACCAGTGGGCCCCCTAACCCACAAGTCCACTCACCCATGGGTGCTCTTGTCTGTGGACCTCTTTCCCATGGGTTGTGTTCACCCATGGGACCCCTCACCCATGGGTCCCATCATCTGTTGGTCCCCCCGCCCATGGCGCTCTTGGCTGTGGGTTGCACTTATGGGACCTGTCACCCATAGGTCCCATCATCTGTTGGTCCCCTCAACTGTGACTCTTCTCATCCGTGGACCCTCCTGTTTCTCGGTCAGCATCACCGGTGGGGACGCCTTCACCCATGGGTGCCCCCGCCCATGGGTCAGCTGTGGGGGTGCCGTGGCTGGGGGTGCAGGCTGATGCCTGGTGGTGCCACCAATGTTCTTCTCTATGTTTCCCACCGGGGATGCGAATCCCTGCCAGGCTCCGGAATTGTCGTGGATAAACCCGGGCAGCTCTTAAGCTGGGCTTTAACTGATGTCGCGCCCTGGTGGCAGCAGGGAAATGGGGGCTGAGGTTTCCCAGGACAGAGCCGAGCTTTCCCAGGACCACACTTAGTGTCCCCATGTCCTTTGACACACACGTGGGAGCCAGGCGGTGCCCTTCCCTGCCATGCCCCCAGCCCCCCGTCCTTTTTTTTTTTTTCCTGCTCATGGCCCATGTATTTCTGGCCATGAGGATGTTTTTTCCCTCTAAACTCTGCTTTTCCAGCGATGCTTCGGCGTGGAGCTGGGCACGCAGGGCTTTGCTGCTCTGCTTCATTTCCAAGCTGGTTTATGTCGGTGTTTTTCCACGGGGCTCGCTCGCCCTCTCCTATTCTTGGATGGAGCAGGGATTCATTTGAGTTTTCTTGCTTGAAAACGATGTTGTTTTGTTTAAAACTCCCAGTCCTGAAGGCATATTGGGGTTGGGTTATAGGTACTGGTTTTTTACTGTCGTTTTTGTAAAAGGGGGTTTCTTTTTTTAAACTGGGTTTATTCAGGCTCTTTAAAGCCAGAGTCTGTAAGCAATTATTCCATTACATGAAAGTCAGGATGCTAAAAAAAAAAAAAAAAAAGATTAATTCAGACCAGATGTAAAAATAAATGTGAATTTCAAATTAAGATGATGTCAGCTCCCTCCTGCTAAAAAAAAAAAAAAGCAGCCTTTGGACTCCAGATGGAGTACACAAATGATGGCGGTGGTTAAAATATCTGCCTGCTCCTTAATTGAGTTTTATGCCTTTTTTTTTTTCCTTGTCTGAAAAAGCAGGCTTAGGATATTAAAAAAAAAAAAAAAAAGCTTTTCCATGTTAGTGCTGGGGCAGGGAAGTTTGTGGAGGCTCTGGCGTGGCCGAGGAGCCATCCCAGCTGGAGGACCGGAGAGCGGCGCTGCTGGGGGAAAACGAATCCCCCTCTGCCCACTCCGGGATTAAAAAGAAGTAACTTGGGTTTGGCTTCGTTTGGCTGGAGCTGGAGGCGAGGATGCTGCAGGGCACAGCAGGGGCAGAGGGGGCTGGGGATGGTCCAGGCTCGGTGATGTGCGTTTCGGCATCAAATGGAGCTGGTTTGGGGGCTCTCGGCTGTCTGCAGAGCGCTTTGCGTCCTTTTTCTTTTTTTTTTTTTTTTGCATAAAGCACTGCGTGTTTCCCGGAGCAGCGATGGGTTTGGGCGCTGATCCCACGTACGGGAGTGGGATGCTGGGGTGGGGTCCCCAAAAGCGCTTTTCCCCTGGAAGGAAGGGTTTGCCCAGCACCGGTGCATCTTGGGGTGGGTTCATAGAATAGGGAGGTCCATGGTGGCACAGGGATGCGGGATGGTGACGCCGGTCCTTACAGCTGCTTCGTGGTCCAGGGAGCAGATCCCGCAGCCAAAGCCCAATCCCGAGGGATTTTGGGCTGGACCCTGCCCACAGAGCGGGGAGCTGAGGTGCCACTTTGCATCCGTGTGCATCCTTCGAAGCGATGCTGGGAGCAGCACCCAGGTGCTGGGAGGTTTGGGTTGTCACTGGTGACACCGGGGGATGGTTTGTAAAGCCACCGGGAATGTGACGGGGACACGATCCGGATGTGGGGTCCCCCTGTGGGGGCCTGTGCTGGCCCCCAGCAAGCTGTCCCCCCCCCAAATCCTGATGCAACTGGATGCTCCCAGCAGATATTGCTCCAATCCCAAAGGCTCCGGGCAAACTTTTCCGGAAGGGAATATGAATGGCAGGGGCTGGTTCGAGAGCAGGAGAGGGAAGAGGAAGAGCAGCCGGAGTCGGCTCCGTGTGGGGCAGAAGGATGGGCTGGGGGGTGGTTTCCTGACCCACCGTGGTTTGTCCCTTTTTTCCCCCATCCCCTGACGTGATATCCCGCGGGGCTCGTCCCTGTCATTGCAGCTGCCACCCAAACCAGAGGTGACCCAGGGGCTGTTATCCCATTTTTGGGGTGTCCCCAGGTGTCCCCAACCCCACTGCTGTTGTCCCATTGCAGCAGCAAAGGGGAGGAGGAGGAGGAGGATGAAGAGGAGGAGTGTTGCAGAGGTGGAGACAGGCTTGCTCCTGGGGGGGGACTTTCCTTGCAAAGACTTTTTTGGACACCTCCAGTGCTTGGGGACATCGGTTGGGGCTTTGAGGGAGCTAGTGGGGCTGGCCCCCGGCTGCCCAGGCTGAGTTTCCAGCATCCAAATAGTTTTTTTTGTGGTGGATGAAGTAATGTAATATTTATAACCGAGTCCTTTTTCCCAGTGAAGGTCTCTTTCATCTGCCTCTCTTCATTAGGAGGGAACTGGTGAGTTCACGAAGAATTGGAGACGGTTTTAATTACGGGGCAACCGCAAGCAGG
>NW_010120787.1:3979-5118 GCF_000699245.1 Pterocles gutturalis
TTGGTTTGGGAGAAAAGCCTGGGGGGGGTTAGATGGCTGATAGGGCAGAAATTCTGAATAAAAGGATATTTTGTCACAGGGAGGATGGATTTGAGTGATGGAGAAGGTGGCTGGGTCTATTTGGGGACTAGGGGTCACGCCTGGGTTGAATAATCGGCGCTGTGATGTGCTGGTGGGTACCACGGGGGTACAATCCTGACCCAAAACCACCAGCACAGCGACTCATCCACTTCTTTTAAATGGAATTAAATAAGTGGGAGAGGGAGGAAAAACACCACGCATGCAAACCAGCCTGGCTTGGCGTGCCCAGGAGCTGCGCGCCGGCTTTTCGGGAAGAAAAAACCCACCTCAGACGGCGAGTTGGAGCGATGTGGAATCCCCAATCCGGGAATTGCATCCAAATTTTGATTTCCTCTGCGAAATAGACGCCTCCATCCGAACCTAACCCAGCCTCTTCCTGCCCTTGGCCGCGTTTTCGAGCCGAATGAATCCCCCGCCGAGTCAGCAGCCACAGCCCCGGCTGCTGTTCCGACCGCGCCGAGAGGCGGGTTTTTTCCATGATGTTTTCTTTACAGCCCGGCTTTGCGATGGAGTTTATCCCATGGCGTTGGGATGAGGGAGGGAGACGGTATTGCAGCAGCATGGGCTGAAAACCACGGCAGATTGAGGAATTTTCTCCGTAAGGGTTTCGCAGCATATCCCGATGGAGTTTTAATCCCATTTTCCCCATCACAGGGAAAGACCTGGATATCCCAATGCTGTGGATGCTGCTCCATCCCCAAATCCTCATTCTCGCTGGTTTTTCCAGCACTTTTCATGGAAAACCACTTGCAAAACTGCCCGGGATGATGGTTCCCATTTGGATTCGGGGGTGACCTGTGTCACCCCCCCAGCGCAGCATTCCAGGGGGGCTCTGCCATCAATCCAGGCTTTTTCCAGCCCGGAGCCGGGCATGTTCGTGCCTCTTGTCTGCTCTTGTGCCGGCGCGGGGTCCCGGGGAATCAAAGCTGACATTGTCGGAATGAGCAGCAGATGCTCGGAAAGAATTTACCGGCGTCTGGCCGAGGCTGCTCGGAGACACAGCGCCCTGGAAAGGGCTTGTTTGTGCCCGCTTGCCGAATCTGCCGCCGCTCCCCCTT
>NW_010120788.1:0-5101 GCF_000699245.1 Pterocles gutturalis
AAAGCGACCACCTGGCCCCAGCTAACGATACCCTCCAGAGAGGGAGGGTCCCAAAGCTCACGGAATGGAGATAACAGTCTGAGCGTCACAGACTGAGAGCCAACCGGAGTGGGGAAGGGAGGAAAGGCCTTGGAGAGCAGTGCGGAGCCAGAAGAGAGGACCAAAACCGAAAGCCACCGGAACCAGGAAGCGAAGGGAGATCCTCCGGAAGGGTCCTCACCTATATACTGGGCATGACGTGTATGTTATGGAATAGATTATTGGTCACTCTGGTTCTCAATCTAGTAACCGAAGAACAAATCCTAGGCTAGCAACCGGCTGTGCCTCTTCGCTCGTCTGCTGACCTTGGCAGCAGCACAAAACATGGGTTCTTATCAGCTTTTCTCCTGAGCATAAATCCAAAAATCAGCCTCTTGCTAGCTAGAAAGTTAACTCTCTGCTTAACCCAGGACAGCCTGCTAGGACCTTGTGAAATCAGTGCCCCTAGTTTCTCAAAAGGAAAAGGCTTTTAGAACTCGACAACTTTTCTGATAGTGCGAGGTGAATGTGAATATATCATGATTTCAAAGGATCTGTCTGTACCATCACAGTCTTTTTTGGATGAAGAATGTATTTCATGTTAGAAAAGAAGCTGAATTTGAGTAATGTTCATTTTCCATTATATAAATTTTCAGGAAATAGCTCATTAATTTAAATTGTGTATATTTTGGGAATGAAAACAAAACTACTTTCTGACCTTGGCCATGTACTTTGAAGAAAATAATTATGTATTTTTGGCCATACACAGTGCTATAAAATTATACTGTTCCATCGCTTGATACAGTACTTAGGTAAGGAGAATCTGAAATGGACTATTTAGATAGTTGCATGCCGGCTAAAGTAGAGGAATGTAATTAGGAACAAATGTCCTGTTTGTTTTTTTCTCTCTTGTTTTAATACTTTAATACATTTCAGTTTTTTGTGCAATCATCTTTATTGGGAAATCTTAACTTTGGTTGATTCTATATTTGTATCCTTTTTTAACTGCGCAAATAATATTGTTTCCAGGTGTATCCTCCCTGCTCCATCATCTTCAGGATAATTAATGAGTAGATTTTCTTATTTGAAGGATGTTTTTCCTGACTGAAATGGAGTAATTTTATCAATACCTATCTATCTTTTTTCTTTTTAATCCTGACATGCCTTAAGGTGTTAATAAGCTCTTATCTAATGTCTAGAAGAATCATATTTTTAAATTAATTTTATAAAGTATGATGGACTGGGAGAAGGAGGAGGAAAGCAGGTCAACGAGTTGAACTGGGTTGTTTAGGGGAATTGTGTATCTGATATAAGGTGTGGCCTTGAAAATGCATTTTTAGTTTTGTGAGATGGGGCCAAGTGCTCGGTGGTAAGAAAATAAAATCTGTTGTTGAATGTGCTTGCAAAAGGTAGAGTTAAATTGCAATGTCAGGCTTTCAGTGGTCACTAGCACCCTGCCTGTTGTTTGCAAAAAGAGTGGTAGTGTTCTTTTAATTTTAAGTTCATGTTATGCAGGTTATTGGGAAATTCCTGGAAATATTGGTGAAATCCCCAAATTCTTAGTTATGTTACAATGTTTTTAGACTTTGGTTCTATGCCTGGGATTTTTATTCCTTTTTCAAACCACTGCTGCGTAATACTGTATGTCATACTATACTCTTGCAGAGAGTTAAGATGAAATGCTAAATATTATTTAAATGTGCTTTGTTCTGTTTGGCTAAATTTGAGAGGAATGTCAATATGTGTTTGGATTGTTCAGTATCTTATTGCTGAAGAGAATTAGGCCTTCTAACTTAGCCCAAATGAATTGGGCCAAATTGATTTACATTATTTTGCTCAGGCCATGTGATCTCTGTGTCAAGTTCTCACACCTCTGTGGTCTTTTTTCACTTAAAAAGATGGCTTTTCGAAAGTACTGTGCCAGTTGCCTGGTCTATAAGGATATTGTCTTTAAGATATGTTTCCCTCACCTCCTTTTCCCAGTCAAATGAAAAAAAACCCCAACCCAAAACCAGTGAACATTTTAACCAGCATTATAAGTTTGCCAACAACTTTCAGCGAGTGTTCCTTGCATTTTTCCTCAGACGTGCTGTTGAACTCTGAATTCTCAGTAGTAATGAGAAGAGGTGATACTTCATTTATTCTGATAACTCCAAATCCTTGAATTCACCACTGCCTTAATCCATTGAGACTGGTATATAATGAAGCCTCTTGGGCAGAAGGGCAGGTGAGATATCCCTTCTGCCCTTCACATTTAAAAGTGGAAGATTTCATCTTCCTTCCTCAGTATTTGTCTAGCTGAGTTAACATTTTTTCAAAGGCATAGTAGAAAAGCCTATGCCCAGCCCCACTCTGCTCTGATTATAGTTTCTATTCATTTGTTCAAGCTCCACACAGAAGTAGATGTACTGTGGATTTTACACTTCTGTTACAGTGACTCGAGACAGGTTCTTGTATATCTCCTTTTTCTCAGACATGTAAAGAATTTTCCATATGCCCACTAGACATCTGTGACAAGCGATAGGAGCCTACCTGGGTAAGAAGGGAGAGCGGGGGCAGGCATGGAGACAAGGCAATGCCACGAAAGGAAGGGAGCAGGACCCTCAGCCAGCAGCTCACTAGTTTGGCACTTTTTCCCCCTGTGTCCTTTGGGACTATTGATAGCCTGGAAATGGTAAGGACTTGGTGGAAGGGCTGAAGGTTTGGAACTGTTCATGCTTTAGGCACCAAAGATTGCGCCAGCTGATCAGCCAACTCCTGGTGCTGTCCAAGAGCATCTTGTGGAAGTCCAAATCCATGGAAATATCCATTGCATAAACAATGATTCCAGGCCCATCAAATAGGAAATAGGAATTAATTTCCCAACCTGGTTTGTGTTTACCAAAAATCTCAGAATGCTTCTTGTTTGTGGGCAATGGTAATATGACCACAACCTCACTACAGGCAACCTCTGTGTTTTGGGGTTGGGTTTTTTTTTGGTGTGTGTGGTAGCTTTTTTTTTTTTTTTTGGTGGGACCTTTTCAAAATGGAATTTACATTTGTCTGATTACTTTTAGTCTAGCAAAACTTTCACTTTCTAAAGCTTCACTTTCTAAAGCTTCCTAGGGCCCCTTATCTTCTACTATGTGACCCAAAATGAAAACAGCTTCTAGGTAGACTGTAATTTCTATTATTCATTAAAATCATATTTCCTGATGGAATGTTACAGATACAGAACGTTACTTAAGATAGTGGTCTGTGAAGAAAAGCGTCTCCTGAGGGAATACTGAATGTATAGAAATGGATCAATGATTTTCCTCAGGCACTTCTTAGAAACTTGTCAGGGCAGTTTTTTAGTGTAGAAGCACATGGCATCAGCCACATCAGTGGTATTCCTCCCCTTGTCGGTGGATGAAAGTAACTTTCTTTTTTACTTATGAACACACACACATTCTAACAAATATTGGAGTTTCTTGTGGTTTAGGCAGAAATGAAGAGTTCTGTTTGGTCATGCTGGGGTAAAAATAAGGGGATCTCTGCTGTTGGTCCTTCTCATCTTTCTGATTCCCAGAGTGACTTGCAGCTTCTGTTGGAGAAGAGGAATTCCCCAGGGGTATAAATTATGCTCCAGCAGTATTTATTATTCGTAGCCTCATCTGAGCTAGTGGCATAGGCTTTAGTGTCCTAAGCCTGTGTTTTGTTCAGTCAACGGGTTGTTCCAAATGCTCGTCTACTGAACAATTGCTTCTAAAGTTCAGGTTTGTCTCAGTTGTATTATCAAACCACAGGCTGAGCTTTGTGCTCCTCTTGCTTGATTTTGGGTTACTTCTCTCTTGCGTGCTGTCTTAGTCGTTTGGAGTCTCAAGCATGTATGTGTTCAGGGGGGGTGGACTAGTGTCCATGTTCTGGAAGTTTGTAGCCTGGACTGGCAAACTGTCTTGCTGGTCAAGTGCTCCCCATGAGTTACGGGCTAATCTAGGTTTTCAGCAGCTTTTTCTATCCTCTAAAATGAAATGTAATTTTGATGCATGCCTTTTTGTTTGTTTGGGTTTTTTCTGCTGGGAATGCAGTATTTCTTCAGGTTTGGTAGTGCCATATCATGGCCTTAGCCTTTCCTATCTCACTGAAAACACTTAAAAATAAATTGTGCTTCAGAATCTGAATTTAAAAGATGTTTTTTTTCCTGAATGTCTCCTTTCTTTTTATTAAGTACCACTACTTGCAGCTACAGAATGAAGATCACTGTTCAGATTTTCTTCAATAATTACATTTCTTGAAAATTTTTTCTGATCTACTGTGCCCGTATGTGTGTGTGCACATACACATTTTTAAGGCTTTTTTTACCCTTGGTATCAGATGCTCTTCAGGATTCAGACTGAAATCAACAAATAAACAAAACCCATGACAAAGATGCAGATCCTTTAGTGGCCCTGCTTTACTGCTATGTTGCACAACATGAGATGCTCAGAGTTCTTGGTGGGATTAAAATTAAAACTGAACTACAGTTCAGTGGATATCAGAATAGGAACAAGTTCTGTACCCATCTTCCATCTCAATTATGCATTTGTTAATTTTATTCTTGGCTTCTTGTTTTAATTTCTTTAACTTTCTTTATATCCCAATATTTTCTACAGATTCCACTGACCTTTAAATAGACCAGTCTCATTTTTCTGTAATCTTGTGAATTTTGTTTTTAGTACCTAATAATTTTCTTCCAACTATTAATTCTTTTTGATAGACTCTATTTTTCTTAAAGTAATAATGTTGCACATCAGTGGATTAATTTTTCTTTATAACAGCTTAGGTAAAAGGACTGTGAACTCAAACAGCAATCTTGCTGCTCTTATATTTCCCTAATATTCTCCATGATTATAAAATACTAAATTTTGTCTGCTGAACTTTAGAAACCACTGCAAGCCACTGAAAGAAAAATTATTATTTTTATTTATTTATTTATTTATTTAGATCTGTGGACTGTATATAATGTGAATACGGCATTACCCTGAATAATGATTTATTCTCCAGTTCCATCTGCATATCTGATTTAATTATTCTGCTAAGAAGGGAAGGCAAAGGAGATACTATTTTAACAAGTTTTAACTTT
>NW_010120788.1:5236-18260 GCF_000699245.1 Pterocles gutturalis
GTGTTTCTTATACTAATATAATATTGTTCTAGTGCTTGCCTCTGATTAAAGAAATACATAAATAAATAATTTATAATTTAATTAATAAGGTATAATATGCAAAGCACAGTAATTTCAAACAGCTTCCAATGTCTCTAATGTACTTTCAATTTTTTATTTTACATAAGGGCTATATTCATTATGTGGTTATGATAAACATACTAATGAATTTTATTACAGGAACAAATTTAAACATGTAAATGAGATCAAATAGTATTAAAATGCAAACAATGGGGAAACTTATTACAAACTAACCTTGCCAACATACATGGAGGGATGTTACAAAAAGAACTCTAGGAAGTTGCATACTTGATAGAAAGTCAGTACAGTCATTTTACAAAGTCACTGAACACAGTAATTTGTGAACTCTTCATTTTTAGTGTTGTATAAACTCTCCTGAACAAAAAAAGTTCACTAGAATCCTGGGTTTACACATAACTTTGGGTGACAATTAAAATCCCCTTTCTTGTTCCAGTGAACAGTAATCTGTGCATAATTACATTCAAATGAGATATTAGCATTTTTTGTGCTTACTCTTTGTTAATTGCAGAGTTCACTCACCATGGTGATGCTTTTGATAGAATCAAGCAACCTTATTGACCTGATGCTGCAAGGCATGTTTGGAAATTCTGCTGTCTTCATTTTTTTATTTTTTTATTTTTTTTTATTTTGGCATTTTGAGGAGTCCTGCTGCTTTTATTACATTCCTGACACTTTTGTTAATAAATCATTGCAAAGTTAATGAAAACTGCATTCAGGCATATCCAAAATAATTGTGTCCTTTGTCATGCTAATAAATTGAAAGATGTTGATCCAATGGGTGAATGCCCATTATGGTGAAGTTTGTGATATGTGTGCCTGTTGCACTTGTACTTTCTGGCTTGGCATATTGTTCCATGTAGAAATGTCTATGGGGAAAACAGAAGTCAATATGTTTTATTTCAAAAGTTATGCAACCTGCCTCTTAATTATGTTGGAAAGGGGGGAAGGATTGAAATGTTTATGTTAAGATGTACAATTAAGGTATTATCTGCAGGAATCAGCAACTGCCTTAAACCAGAATATATTCTGTGATGAAAACAATTAAATATCTCTTTCTTCTTGCCTTCTGGACTTTCATGCTTATTAAACCCAGATGATAAAAAAAAAAAAAAATCCTAAGCCTCACTTTCACACGTGGTGCACATGAAGGGAAATAATCAGTTGTGTGGGGCTTTTTGGAAAGGAGGGAGGTGGGAATTTTTATTTTACTCTTCATTCCGGATATAAAGGTGGAATAGTAAAACTCAGGTCAGATGAAATTCTGCATTTATTTTCATTGTGTTTTTCACTCATGAATTCAGTTACTTAATATTTATTAATTGGTGCAGGATGTATCTTTCATATCTTGTAGTAAAACTAAAAAAGTAGGATGGAGAGAAAATGTTCAGAAAATGTTTAGCTGGAAAAATCATATTTCATCGTGCAATGTTAGAGTTAAAAAAATACTATAAAAATATAGGTAATTTCAGTCGAGTGCTTAATTTATGCATTGGCCCATCATGCTGGTTTTAGGTGGGTATTTCTTCTGCTACTCAATCAAAACATGTAGTTTCCATAACAACTGCCACATGAGATGTAACATGCAGTATGCTGTTTGAATTAGTGGATGTTTAAAAGATATGTTTTTGTTGTGTTATCTGAACGTGTATTTTTCCGTTCCTATTTAAATGAACGGTATATTGCCCTGAGATAGGCAGCTATCATGTAGTGATTTTTTTACAGTTCACAATGATTTAAAGCCCACTGAATTATCATAAGGACACTTAGTGTCTTAAAACAGTATCTGCAAAAATACAAGATTTGAAAGTTTCAACTCTTCGCTTTAATTTGCTCTTAAAGTACAGCAAACTACTTTGTACACAAGAAGCCCCCTGACTTCAGTGGAGGTATGCACGTGTAATGAGGGTGAGAAATGGCTAAGAACAGCTTGTACATTTTGGAGACTTAAAAGAAGCCTTTCAAAATGAGCTTGGAAAAAGGGTATGGAGTGAAGGGCAAAGAGGTATGTGTAGCAGTACTGGCAGCATCCTTGGAGAATTAGAACTTAGTTAAAATCTATGACTTCTAAAAGCTAAAAAGAAACTTTCCCTGAGAGCCATAATCACCAACAGTGATTTTTTTTCTTCGGAAGCGTTTGAGAAGCATTTGGCCAGTGATGAAGACTGGAGGTGGAATGAAGTGAAATGTAGTCTGATCCAGTTTTGTGAGTGTTCTGTATAGCTCTGTGTTTGTAGCAATGTCATTTACTCCATTTGCAGCACACTTATAAACCTTAGAAACATGAAATTATTAGACAATCAAAACAGTAAGGTGAAGCAGCCCAGTTTCAAAGCAGGATGAAGGAATGTCTCCTTGCTCCTTTTTATGTTTGAACACTTTCTCTGTATGACAGAAATGAATGGCCTCTTTAACTCTGCAAAGATGTATATTTGCTAGAAACAGATATCAAGTACCATGTGCGCGTCAAGTTATTGACCAGGTCAGATCATCTGCCAGATTTAGATTGAGAGGTTT
Organism: Pterocles gutturalis; assembly: GCF_000699245.1. Classification (NCBI taxonomy): domain Eukaryota; kingdom Metazoa; phylum Chordata; class Aves; order Pterocliformes; family Pteroclidae; genus Pterocles; species Pterocles gutturalis. Next base: position 7,832 of record NW_010120788.1, read on the forward strand.
AAATCAGTGAAGGGCGATTTACAAAGTTCAGCTTTTCCACTTGGACTCCTCGCAAGTCACTGGAGTGAAGACTGACTCAATTTGAAGGGTAGAAATATGTTCCCTTGCTTCAGTATTAGTACCCAGGCTAATTCTGTTTTATTTTCCCAGCCACTGGGGAGTTGCCTGTTGTATTGCTGTCGAGCTCCATCCCTGTTTTGTACACATTGGCATAGGATGTTGAATTAGTATTGCAAGACACACCACTTTGACCTCCTCACAGCAATTCTGTGTGATCCTGACCTAACTACAGGATCCCAGTGACAGAATGAGGTAAAACATTATGCCAGCCCTGCCTGTGTTAGCGTGATTCCTAGACAGAGTTTCACCATGGTGATACTTGCTGAAAACCAGCAAATCCCTGCCATTTATGCTCTTAAAGCAATGCTAACATTTCAGCAGACAGTGCTGTAATGTGCGTTCACCGAGTCTGAATGAAGTGACAGTAAAATCCTCACCAATGTATGCAAAGGTTACTGCAGTCCTCTTATAGCTGGAGTCTGACCAGTTTTCCTGAGTTTCTGCTTGTTTCTTTTGTTGTTCCTTCATATTTAGGCAATTCTCATTATAAAGTTGCTAGTGGCTGTTTTATGGTGGTTGAATTGTTACCTGTATAATTTCTACTTTGTTGCAGAGGCTCCAGTGAAATGTGTGTTGCCAGTTTTCTGTTTGTTCATGGGAGCTGCTTCACCCTTCCTTGCAAGTCTGCCCACCGAGGCATTTTAAACTGGGGAGGCTGGCTGGTCCGTAAGCATATTTAATTATCAGGGGGTGGAATGTGTTTCTGTGGGTGAGGTCATTCTATATGCTCTGCCCTCACCCCACAAAAGACTTCTTTATGAAAACAAGCCCTTTTCAAAAGTCATTTTACGCAAGAAAATGTGGCTTGTAAAAGATGGATAGTTCATAGTCAAGCTGCCTCCAGTGTACACTGTTGCAGAACTGTTAAATTTTTTTGTGTGTTGCATATGTCATCATATGTGTATAATGTTTATATCACATGTTTATAAAGTTTACAGTTTGCTTTACAAATTGCTTACACTGTAGCTCCCAGTTTTCTCAGGTGTGAGTTGTTACAACTTTTATCCTAGAGGCTGAATACCTGTGTTAAATGCTTAGCCCAAACTGCAATAGAAAAGCAAGCAGTGCAGCAACCTTTCTTCTTTTGGGGGAGAGAATTAGAGGGTGAAGAAAACTTTGCTCAGTGTTTGTTTTGTGAATAGCACAACATGAAAAATGGTTGAATTTGGTATTTCAAGCAAGCATATTCCCATTGCCAGCTGTTGCTGAATATTCATGGTGCTCAGTTTGAAAATAAAAAAAATATTTTCAGGTAATACAATTAATATACCTTTGACTGCTTTAAGTTTGAGGTAAGTGTACAGAGGTTTACCTTCAGTCAAACTAGTTTAGAGCCGTCAAAAAGCTCTACTCATTTTTCCTAGTAGAGAATCTTGTGTTAAAGTTAGAAGAATGAATGAGAACAATCCAGGAAAAATCCGTTCTCGCAACAAGTTCCTAATCAGCCTTTTGGGGCTGATAATGACTTACTTTGACCTAGTACTGAAATCCCAGTTTCTCTAATGCATATTTGAACATGTACAGGTATCAGCTGGCTTTGCATTTAACAACCCAAGGGTTGACTCAGCCTGTCCTGATGAAGTGAACGTCTGTCTGGGTTCAGAGCAAGCCATGTCAGCAGTCTAAAGGGAGCCCTTGTGCAGTGCTAGGGAAAGGGCAGACAAGAGACTCATTTCCAAGGCATTTGGGGACATTCTATGGGAAAGGCACTGAAGCTCTGTCCTCACTAGTCAAGGACACTGAGTCTTGTTGATAAGCATAAACCTTGTCAGATGGCATCAGCACATCCTGCTGAGAACTTTCACAGCAGGGGTGGCTTGGGTCAAGAGAAAGGAGACTTGAAGAACAAGGAACTTTTGAGCAAGAGATAGCAGCATTTTTATTTATTTTTTCCTCAATGGGTAGAAGAAAACAAGAAGCCAGCATATGCTGAAAATGGAGAGTCTGAGCTCCCAGAACAATTTTGTTGTTTGACAAAACATCACCAGTAAAATTTAAATGGTTGCCACCTTGTATGGGTGAGTCATGTGCTCTCCGTTCTGACTGTGAACAAAGACAAGAATAAATTTTTTTGGCAGTTGTAGAAAACGAGAGACAATTCGTCATAACTTATATGAACTGTAGCATACAATGCATGTTTCTTTTGTTATTCCTGCCTTGATTCATCATATATACACGTTGATCACAACCTGGTTTTAAGATGTTCCCACCCCACCGTTTACTACAACTACAAGGCCTCTCTTTACCCCTCATTTAAGAGTGTCTTATAATTTGCTACGAATCTTTCTACTAAAAAAAAAAAAAAAAAAAAGAGCCATGTTGCTCTTGGAGGAAATCCAAGACTATCATAAAAATGATCAAAAAAAAAGTTATTTTAAAATTAAATGGATAGCATCAATAAATAAACCCAACAGATCTTTGTCACTCTATATTTAGAAGAGTAAAGCAACTGTGTTGTAATATTCCTTTGCAGATAAGTATTTCTTTTTTTCCCATGCTGGTGCATTCAGTGTGCACAAGGCAGTCTCTGTTTAAAATCTTGTGCTGGAGCTCCTCCATAACACAAATTTCTATTGATTTTAGTGGATGTTTTGTGCGTGGATGTACTCTAAAAACCTGTAACATTTCAGACTTTTTAGGGGAGTTTTGTTAGGTATGAGCAATTCCAAAATTCAAGATAAAAGGAAATTAATTTCATCAAATGTGAAAATCACATTCTTATCCTACATAAAATTAACTAGCATTTTGTACGTCTGAAAAAATATATTATCTCACCCTACAAACCTTGTCTTCCTGGAAGATTCACACCAATGTACATCCTTCTTTTGTAATAAGCTCCTGTCCTTATTCCAATGGGCACACACAGCAGTTTAATATTCTTTCTAAACTGTATTTATGTATTTTCTTGAGATGTCTTGGTGGAGTGTCTTCTTTTTGTGAAACAATGGTTCCTAGCTCATATGACTGTAATCAAAGTAAATTCTTCCTAAAGATTAAGGCATCCAGTTATCCAGTTCTTATCAGAGGAAGTATAGATGAAAGGCAGAAATAAAATGTAGAGCGGTAGTATTCATTAGAGGCAATACTTTCAAATTTATATACATATGTCTCTAATACATGATCCTTTTCTAGGCTGACTTGCTGGAACTGGACATTTATATTTCTACTTTGAGCTTTATTTTTTGCAGTCACATGAATATGGGGGAGAAGCTCTTTGTTATTATTTTCGTTCAGTCCCTTCCCCACATTCTCAGATTTCTTTGAGCATGGGTAGGGAGTTTGAAGTTTGCCTTTTAGCCCGAAAGAGCAAAGTTGCTGCAGCCCAAATAAGCACAGACCTGCTGTCTACTTGGTAGTAGCTGAGATTTCTCTGTGGATCTTGGTATATATGCCAAGGTGATGGATTGCCGGTCCTGGCTGCTCCGTGTTGGGAAGCAAAGCGACAATGGAGTGATACCTCAGGGCTCTGCCAATTTTTTGTTTTATAATTAGCCATGGCACCAGTTTTTCCCACTGGAGGGCATGGTACAGGCCTCCTGATCAGTTACAAACTCTCAACAATGCTAAACTGTAATTTCTGTGTAATTTCATGCTGTTACATGATAACTTTAAACCCTGCTTGCTGTTGAAAGTTCTGTAATTGCACAGTTGTTTCACTGAGGTTCTAAAATGTTATGGGTGTGCTGCCGTTTTATGGGTCACCTACAGTAACCCTGATGCTATTCTACATATCCTGGTACATGCAAATTACAACAGTTGCATGTTATTTTATTCTGATTGTCATGTAGTTTGTGCCATGTGCTATAAAGCTTTAAAAGTATACTTTGGAAGTTACAGAAGAGAGAAAAAAACAAACAGTTTAAGTATAGGCATCTTTTCTGGTTTTCTTTCAGTTTTTATTTGTCTCTGATAATTAATAGCTGTAATTAAAACATGAAAGACCATAAACCATATTCCAGAAGTTAGTTACATAGATGTTAACATTTCTGTATATTCTATTGAGATTACAGTAGTTCATGCAGTTATACTATGCACTCTGACATCCATGTCATGTCATGTTTTCTTGACTGTTTTACTACTAGTCAAAACTAAAAGTTTTTTTTTCCAACTCTCTCTCTGCAGGGTCAGCCCAGCTTAAAGAAAATGAAGCTGTCTGCTATTGACTTATACATCGTCGGTGACAATAAACATGCCAAGTTCAGAACCTGTATTTTGTTATCTGACTATTGTTGATAGCAGAAAAAAGGCAGCTTGATTTTCATTAGCAGGGTTGACCCTACAGGGCTAGGAGCAAGGGAAAAAATGTATTTTGACTTGAAGTAAACTGAGGAAACATGACATGGAAGTCAGAGAGGGATTATATATGCATCCCTAAAGTGTCATCTTTAACAAACCATCTTCTTTCACTTGCGGAAGTTCTGAATAAACTGCTGGAGGGATTCCTGTAGCTATCCAGTTGGCAAGGACTAATACTTCTGACTCTGAATTATGCGTTATCCTTTGCTTTTTTTTTTCTTTCAGTAACCATTTCTCTTGCACTTCTTGGGGATAGCGAGGAAAATATATAGTTTTTGAAATATGGAAATTCAGACTTCTTAGATCTATTGCTCATGTAACTCATTCTAAGACAGCATTTTATAAGCTTGTGTAGACTTGTCTTTTAAAAAATTGTTTAATTTTCTTCATCCAACTGATTCAAATAAGAAGTCCTTCTTTATGCTCATTCTAAGGCCAAGCACCAGGCTGGGAGGACTATTTCCTTCTGTCCCAGTTACACTGTGTTCTTTTTTTTCAGTTATTCTATCACTATGTATATTGTTATTTCTTGTCCTACTGCCTCTGTGTGTTGAAGATTGGGGAGATAGTATAGAAAGCCTTGATCTGGGCAGAGAGTTCCAATTCAGAGCTGTGGGTAGGGGAATGTATATAAAGTTATGTTTCTTCCTCATCCTTCTATTTTGTGAAGCTTACTACTAGGCAAGCCTGGAAGTTGTTGCCATCATCTACTTTTGGACACTGCTGGAGTTCCTTTCTGAGAGTGTTAGGGGAAATGGTGAAGAGTTTTATAAGAACAAAATTTGGCCCTGAATCTCTAAAGCTCTGTAACCCTGTTTGGGAAGTTATACCAACTGTTCTATAAAGCAGCCAGCAGTGTGCTGTCAGTGCTGAATTTTACTTTTAAAGCGTAAGTCCAAAATAGAGACAGAATTCAAAGAAGAATTCAAGGGAGCAGAAGTTTCGCTTTCTGATGCAATTTAGGAGAATGGTCTGTGCTGTGTCCCACCAGAAGACGCAGCAATCATCCCTTCTGTGCTTTACCTTTGCCACCTTGGTATGTCTACCCATTTAATTTGTAGTGCTTTCTGCCCTGAGCAGAAAAATGGATTTTCCTATGCTTACAGCATGCTGAGGTGAATCTGTTCGAATCTGCTCAAGAAGAAAAGCCAGTTCAGGCGCTTCTCACAGCAGTAACAAGGTGAATCTGCTCAACAAGAAAAGCCGGTTCAGGCGCTTCTCACAGCAGTAACAAGGCAGTATGTAAGGCAGAGGTCTCCGAATGGCACAGCCAGGTCACAGGCTTCCCAGCCCACCCGATTCCCCAGCAAGCTCTAGCAACAGGATAGAGCTTGCCCATTATTCTGATGCCTGCTGCAGTTGCAGTAGTTTTCAGGAGCCAAACAGGGTGTTGAAATGCTGTCATTCGTTGCAGTAGGTGGCCTTCCGGTCCTTGGCAGTCCTCAAGCACCAAGTTAGCAGACTTTCTGATCCAGGGGTTTATATCAGGTGAAGCTGAACTCTCTGGAATGCTGTTCAGCAAAGTTGCTATTAAAATGACACTGCCAGCTGTAATCGTCTTGATTTTCATTTTAATTTTAGTGCCAAAAAGTTGACAAAGTCCAGATTGTAGCTTTGAAACTGCCAGGCAAGCTAATCCTGTATGATTTTGTATAAGCATGGGGGTGCTTGGTAGTTAAGAGATGAAACTTGACATCTCTTAGCTTTATTCTGTTTTATTAAAGAGAACTCTTTAAATTTACCTGAAGGGAAACAGAGATCTTAGTTGTTGTGTATAAACATTTACATGATTATTGAAGTGATAAGAAGAATTTCAGTGCAATCATGGTTAAGACAGCAGTAGGGAATGGTGATATATTTTATTTACCTTTCTCATATGTTAAAAACATTGTTCTTGCACATTTTCTGTTGAAATTCTGAAACCTCAGACTCCTAGACTTCAAGACTTCACTTGCCGACCTAGCCTAATACTATGTATCTGCACCAATAAATATTAACAAAAAAAAAAAAGTCAAGAAGCCAAAGTGGTGTTTTTATTTTAATGCCAGTGTTTCTCTGAGCGTAGTATTAATGTTAGAATGGTGGAGGGAAAATTATAAATACTTAATACTGCAAAAAATTATAAATACTTACTTCTCTAAGTGTAAGATAGTGTCAGCCTTTTCAGGATGTTGGTGAGACTATTCTTTTTGACTTCTGTCTTTCCAACAATCTAGAAACCTTGCAGAAGTGCCCCTTTTCTGCCATTAATGTAATGTGAAATATTTTACTTTTGTCTTCAGTTGTTTATTTTGCTAAATAGTAGTTGTGTGCTGATAAAAACCAAAACAAAATCAAGGAACAAAATAGCTGCTGTCTTTGGAAAAAATAATCTTGCTAAAACACTTTCTCATTTTTTTTGTGAGAAGAAAATTCTCCATCAAAAGCATGAAGGAACCACTAATTATTTTAGGATTATTAAGTTTATTTTAGTAAAGACATACTTTCCGTCCAATCTCATCACTTAGGAAACATGAGCTTCTGTGCAGATCTGTAACAAGAGGCCATTTATGAGAATACCTGATAAATTAAGTAATGCCATTTGTTCATATTGGCAAAAGGTGGACAGAAAGAGTTTTGTTATTATTAGAACGTTTTATCTTGAATTGGTGACAGATTGTGGTGGCCTTACAGGCTAAGCTGTTTGAAAGATACAGTGCTGATTCAGAAGTCAATTACTGTGATTTTTCCAGAACATGTGTAGGAAAGGCAACGAGTTGGCTGTGGGTGGGAGAGTAACTTCTTTTTTTTTTGGTTTTACTTTTTAATTCATAGGATTCTTCTGTCTTGCCCCTTGTTTTAAGGTGAGGACACAATAATATTAAACACCTGCTCAAATCAGAAATTTGTATTGGTGCTGAGAAAGGTGATCATTCTTTTTTTTCCTGTTGTGCAGTTTGGAATCTCTAACAGTCTTTGCCTCTTCCAAATGCAGACCTCTGAGGCTATCAGTTTCTTTCCAAACTTACATGACCTAAAGTATAAAGCACCTAGATAGATACCAGTAAGCATATAGGAAAAATCTGGGAAAATTTTAACTTTTGCCCCATCAAACAAGTTCTGATAGAGTTTATTCTTTATATGTGATTTATCTCTGCTACAGGACAAGCATAATGTTTTTATTTTCCTGAAATGACTATAGTTGAATCTGGTGAAAGAGATTATGTCATTTTTATATGTAATATTTGTGAAATGTATGATTATATATCATATATGGTGATACATGATGACAGGGTATGATGACATATAGTGAAAATATATGATGAGATATTTCACATGCAGATCAAGAAGTATACCCAACCTGTTCACTGTGGTTGTGGTGACATTGCAATTCTTGATGTGCAATACACGATGAGCAATCACTGGCTGTTTGAGCTTGTGTGGTTTTGGCCATAGAAAATCAGCCAGACAAATCCCTGGGTGAAGCAAGAAAATAGCAGTTAAAGGAGAGAATTAATCTTAAGAAGAGGGTTTATAACTACTCTAAAAGATGATTGCATCCTTTGGAAGCAAGACTTTTTAAGCATCAGCCATGGCATTGGAGGAATTATTTATTCTAGGACAGAGTACTTAAAGGCAGGCTCCATTCTATTGGGAGACCAGCCAGTCTGTACTCCGTGGTGATGGGAGTCCAACTCTTTATCTTGAAATATTGCATGAAGCAGTGGATGTTAGGGATTGCAGATGCCTTTAAATGTTCATAATCTCGACAGTGAAATCTGTTAATATGCATATGGTTGATTAAGCTGTCACCTGTGTTCTGATATTGGAATATATATATATTTGATTTTCATGCTACTAAGTTGTGAGTAGTTAATGTTACTGTCCCAATGTGTAAAATTTTCTTGAAGATAAAAATACAGTTTGGTGACAGGGGTCAGTTTAGGTTTTTTTCCTAGTGTTCTTTAATAATCTTCTAAATCTTTGCTGTTTACATGCTGTAATTTATAGGAATATCAATGAGAGTTTGTCCACGTTGCCCCATATGACCTTGACTATCACATCAGTTCAAAAGTTAAAAATAAAAAATAAATAAATCACATACTCCTGTATTTGTCAGAATAAGATTATTTTGACTCTAACTTGTCAATTGCTTTTATTTTAATGTTTTTGCACTGTTTCCCACTAAACTCCAGCTACAAAATGGCAAAGGACCATTGTGAATTAGTACATGATATTTTTATTGACTTTCCATGACCATTAATTATTATGTTGTGATAACAATTATCAATGTTGTGATCAATCTTAAAAGAAAAGTGCATTTTGGGAGAGTTTGGAAATCATTGGAGAAGATTCCTGCACAATGTGGCTTGTTCACACTCTCTCATTTTAGGCACATAAAGTTGGGATCTGGGCTGTTTATAAAAGTCAACAGAGCATCCACAGGATTCTTTAGAGTATTTTTATTGGTTACATAGGAGACCTGCTCTTGCCAAGGCAGGTGATGTGAATACATAAATATCTATGGTAATTCATTAAACTGAAAGAAAATAAAACCCTTTGAAATTTAACGAGGGCCACAAGTTTATTAGTGTTAAATCTGATTTCTGTGCATTGAAGATAGTGGAAGCTGGCCTGAAATTTAGGGTGTGATACTTGTTTGACGTATACACATGCTAAGTAGCTATAGCTCTATTGAAATCAGTCTTATTCTGTGTAACAGAAGTTGATAAAAACCAGTTAGTTGCAGAAGGGTAATATCATAGGTGACAACACAAGGTAAACTTTTTTCTTCTGAGAAGGAAAGCTTATTTTTAATTTTGTTTTCTCTGTAGTCATGCCCCTTACAACATATGATTAATGTACATCTGAATTAGTGCTGATAAATAATGCAAGTCACTGGAATTAATTTTTCTTGCTGAGCATAATCTTCAGCATGAGCAACGCTTAATCAAAAATGAGCATAACATAGAAAAATCTAAGTTGTGAGTTCATTTCACAATGGAGTTTGAATAGTGATGTGATAACAGTTTTGATGCTCAAATGAATATTTAGGTTTTAAAGGTACAGTTCAGGGGTACATCTAGGCCATGGAAAGAGCTTAAAGGTGACAGGATAACATCAAAGAGACTGAATTAAGATTATGATGGCCTTGCTATTTTCCCTTTCCCCCAGAAATGGATATACATTGTCCTGCTTGCTTAGTATATACGTAGTCCCACTGCTTAGTGTATACGAAGTCCCACTGCACAATCCCACTTACTTCAGAGACTAACAACTGTATGGCAGAGCAGACATCAGACTATGATGTTCTCCTTCCTTTCAAAGATTCAACTTTTTTTTTCTCCATAAGTACTTCTGTTATTTGGAAACACCATGGAAAGTGGATGGAAACTGCTGTTACAGTCCCAGAAGTCTGCTGGAGACACAGGTGTGGAGTTAATTTTCACACTTGACTAGGACTCTAGTACTATGTCTTCAGGACTAAGTCTGAAGGTGAGGGGGAAGTGAAAATAAGAGGAAAATTTCCCATTTTAATTCTCCATAGGTGTAAAAATATTTCATTTTTAAATTTTTCTTTAATGCCTGTTAAACTTATAACTGTGAATACTTGGATTAAAAATTATATGTAATGGCTATTTTAGGCAATGTCCTTAGGGTGTCTTTATAGCTCTGTGATTGCCTGCTCTTTCAAGAGGCACTGGTACATTTTAACTTGGAAACCAAGGTCTCTGGATGGTTGCTTCACAAACATTATTAAAAGCATGGAAACCCTGAACTGGAGCCTTTGTTATTTGATGATATTTCTGTATTAAGTATGGGACTATGGCAAAATGCTCTTTTAAAACACAAGTTAGACCATGAGAATTAGTTGATCTTAAGGTATACATTTCATCTACAGCCTCATTTATGCATGCATGGTAATGCTCATAGGAGGAAGGCAGGGGCCCAAAGGAAAATGAGAGGTTTTTCTGACAAGCTATGGAGGGTGCATCGCATGTTCCCTAAGCTGGTTTATCCCTAGAACTTGTAG
>NW_010120788.1:18291-32672 GCF_000699245.1 Pterocles gutturalis
GGAAACTCGTGTCCACCTCCTTGTTAAGACATCTTCTACGCTGTGCTTCCCAGCATGTAAGCTATAGCTTCCTGAGAAGACATTCCTTATTTCCATGTCATGCTGCAAAAGGGGCACCATGGACCCCAGAGGTAATAATTTGCTGAAATAATTTCATCCATCTGGGAAGTGAGTTAAGTCGCTAACTCCTGTTTTTGTCTTCATCCCTGTTATTAATCAGATATCAAAAATCTTGGAAGAAGTACAAGAGAAAAAGAAGGCAAGCTACAGCATTGCTCTATCCTCCTTGTGAGTCCCTGTAGGATTTTCAGTGCGCTTTTCTCTGTCCTACATGTTCTGTTGAATGTTACCTCCCGTTTCTCATAATTCCCTCAAAATACTTTTTTTTTTTTTTTTCCAGAAACTAACTGTGGGCTAATGGTAACCTACTGCTGTATTATAAATGGCAGATGCTTTATGAAAACCAAGACAGTGGACACTAATTCTTCTGTAGTTTAGTACTTGAAAAACAAAAGAAAACCTATTTCATACATTGTTGCCTCTGTAGAATCACGCTTCTCATACCTTGGAAGAAACACCAGCGTGGTTTTTTTTTTTGTTTATTTTTTGTTGTTTTTTTTTTTTAACCAGTGAAGTCAGTGGGAGTTCTACTATTGACTTTTTTTGAGTCAGATGTAGTCCAGTGCTTGGATTTCAGCACAGGCCTGATTGCAAGCTAAGTAGCTCACTGCAATACACTAATGCATGTGTGACTTCTTCAGTCTTCTCAGGTTTTCCTACACCTAATGATAAAGCTTTGCAGCACACTTTATCAATACTGACAATGGTCAGGCATGAAGTGTGGTAGTTATCAGCACAGCATGTCAAATGTCTGACTACAGGAATATGCTTTTCTCTTGGCATTTAATGTGTTCTCTGGTACAACAAGCATTTAATAGTCTACTTTATTTTCCTTCCTGTTTCTTAATTATTTTTAACCTATAAAGAACCTGCTTTTTTAAAATAAAAGTTCCTTAAAGTCTGACTTCCAATAGAGAAACAAATGTATATGCATATATATGTATTGATATAGGTATGTTTGTATGCTCACACATATATATTCTGTAACATGAAATGTGGACTCTTTACCTTTTCTATTATCTTTCAGTGTTTCTTGACGTGAGTTTTTTATCTTCTGAAGCACTAGTAAATTGGATTCATTGGTGAACATTGCTGGTTCAGACAGGAGTGGTTATAGCTGAATTTTTCAAAAAGAAACCTAAACTTATATTTCTGTATTAATATGTATATTGGTACCTGTAACTTCAGTGGGGGCAGTGTACATTCAACACCTTGGAAATCAGGTCACTGTGTAAGGGTTTAAATATTAATATGGTGCCTAAGGTCGAAGATTTTGGTTTTAGTGAATTGCCTCAGGTCACAGAGCAAATCAATGGCAGAGTCAGCATTAGCGGCCAAGTCTTTGCGCAGTTAGGCACAGTTCACTATGCTGTAGCCAACCCATAAATATGTCTGTATATGCTTCAATGTACATAATTAATTCAGTCCATAGTGTCTTAGTGCTTACCTCTTCTATACTGTGCCATGGCTGAAGGCAACATTGCATTTTCATTAAAACCTCCGCAGCCATGCTGCTTACTTCAGTCAAGTCACAACATTCTAGCTGAGCGCCCAATTTGATCCAAGGTATGCTTACAAAATAACATCTGCCATTTTCTACAGCTCTTTCCTCCACTTGTGAAGTATTCAGCTTTCTAAGGAAACAACGTATGGGAGCAAAAGGTATGAGAGAAGTGCGTTACACGGCATGCATCTGAAAGAACAGAAGCCATAGTGTTCATTTTACAGAGGAGTGTTTGTTTAGCTACTGGAGGTTATCTCACTGGCAAGTTCATCCTTATTTGATAATAATTAAATGTAAGTTTGATGTATTTGCTTGAGTAAGATTGCCATCTGGTAAATAATAGGTTTTGTGAGTGTTTATAACAATCATAGTTTAAGCCAAAATTGACATCGTGATTACTGCAAATAATACTGCAGTGTCCTGACTTAGCTTGATGTTTTTTCTTTGAGTGGAGAAAATGTGTTTTGAGGGCTTCTTGTATTTTTCTAGTATTTTGTGCAGTATAAATCTTGCATTTTCAAAAGCATTTATGTCTGATTATTCTCTGTACTGTAGCTCTATAGAAGAAAAAGATTGTTTATATAATTGTTAAGTATTGGTGTATGTACTTAGTCTTCTGTTTTAAGGATGACTGTAGATTATTGCTTTTTGTATTTTGGACTAGAACGGGTTTGGATTTGATGGTTTGGGATTTTTTTTTTTCCCTAAACATTTTAGTTGCAATAAAGGAAAAAGTTCAGTACTTTTCTGTCTTGGAAAAGAGCAGTTCAGTAAGGCGTGCCAGATCTGTGTCATTCCAAGACTGCCCAAGAATGTCATCTTCATTTCTTAAATGTGATATAATCTGGAGGGGAAAAAAAGTTTAACAAATTCTGTAACTTTTAAAAGTTTCTGTTTACTTCCTTTTCTTTAACACAGTACAAACCAAAGATATCAGATTGACTTGAAAAAAGGACAGGAGTCCTGTCTTTTGCTAGCTCAAGAAGATATACTTACCAATAGTACAGACTTTCTCGCACCATCTTATTGGTTGGATTCAGTGCAGAAAATGGTGGTAGAAGATTGGCTCTTTCCTTTCATTCTCCTCTCCTCAGACTGTTTTCCAGCTACTGCCAACTATAGTGTTGTAGGATTTTGTACAGTTTTTATTTTTGCAATGTGGACATCTGTCCAGTGGGAACAGAAGTGAGAATTTCAGAGTTTAATGGAAACCTGATAACTCAGTTATGAAAATGCTAATTAAGGCATATTTAAATGAGGCCTTTACAAATTATAGTTTTTATGACTAAAATCACTTCCCACTTATCATCTGCTGAAATGGCTGATGTAAAAAAAATTAACTGTTAAATCTGAAAACAAAAAGAGTATAGGACTGGGGAATTGTACACCTATTTCATTGTCACTGTGATTTCTCTACATTTACATGTGGTGTATTGTATGCTTGGAAAAATGGTATTAAATAAAATAATGTGTTTCAAGGTTCTGTTCTATTTCTACTTCCGCTAGCAGGCATTGTCTCTCAGGCACTTAGGACCTTCAAATATTGAAACTTCCAGCAGTTTCTTCATAGGGAGTATTTATGGTACTGGGAATTGTATCCTCAAAAATGGTGTGGATCCACAGGGGGAAAAAAAGTGCTCTCTTTAGCAGAAGCTGTTGGGTCTTTGGATTAATAAATACAGGCACTTTTCTATGACTTTTCTGCAGTGTGGCTAGCAAGCCACTAGTGCAGCTTGATTTTTCTGAATTAGACATCATTTCACACTCCCCTTTCTGCCTGTCAAAGAGGTGTCAGCTTCCAATAGAGACTTGTGCTACAAATGTCACTGTAGAGTTCTAAGTCCTCAAGCTTGTTCTTACAGAAAGATGTAAAGTGCACTCCACAATCTAGGGCATTCACTAATTCCTTCTGCACAGAGGACATCCCCAAAATATTGACCCCAGTTACTGTATTTTAGTCTGGAAAGGGTGACCTGTGTGTGCCAGTTTTACCAAACAAAGGTAAAGCTCTGTCTCTTTGCCTGTCTGTCCTCTTTCATCAAATGCTTATGAAAAAAAGCCCCGTGCTAAGCACAGTGCATTTAATAGACATGTTTTCTAACAAATCATATTTTTAAAGATTTTTAAAGAAATTGTGTATTTTCCTACATATCAAGCAGTTCTGCAAACTAAATGGGCCACAACAATGTACAGAATATAGGTTGCAAGTTTTGGAGATGCTCTGTTTTCTCTCTACTGGATATTCATTCTCTACAGAATATACTAAAAAGGGGATGAGTCCCAGGCTATGTGAATCTTTTTGTTTCTGATCAGACTTGTTCCCCTTGCAGAAGTTTGGTGTGTGTTTGGGGTTTTTGTTTTTTTTTTTTTTCTTCTTGAAAACTCTTACTGAGCTCAAGGAACCTCAATGTGTTGCAGTATTATCTGCATGGATAACATTTTGATACAGCTCTGATGCCATTATGATACAGAATCATTATATTGAATTTTAATGCTTTAATTAGCATAGTTAATCCATACTGGCGTGACAGATGCTATGTAGAAGATAAAGGTGCAATGAGAGTCAAAGGAATGGAAGCTGAAACTAGATAAACACAAGCCAGGAATAAATAGCAAGTTTTAAAGAGAACTCCTAAAAACATTTACTAGTGAATGAATTAAAAAGAAATTGCTTTCTAAAATGACTACTCTGCCTCAAATAAAGGCTATAGGTGCAAAAAAAGTGGGGTTTTGTGGCTCATGACATACAGATGTCATAGAAAAAAGCTGATGCTCCTTCTGCTTTTAAAGATTTCTGAATGTTCAGCAACGTGCAGTTTATGCACAGCTTTTGCTACATAGAGATGCACTCAGGACCAAAACTGGCATCAAAGTCTTCAAAGAACATTTTCAGGCCCATTCACAGAGTCCCCTTTCATCTAGAAACAGAAGCATATGTTGTGTGAATGCATATGCATAGGATTGACAACCCTCATATTTGTTTGTTTGACACTTCAGTGCAATAGCAGTACTAAACCGTGATCATTGTTAGTAATTAATGGGATTAGATATTTAAGTCGTTGGTTTGGAAAACCAACACTTCATATTTTAATCTTTTTAATGTCAGAAGTGGGATTTTTGTATTACCCTAAAACAAAATGTATGACTAGATTAAATAAGTAAAAGGCATTAGCAAACAGCAATTAGTTTGTGTTATTGTGAGTAAGAGTGGGAAGGTCTGTGATGTGCACCTGTGTGTATATTCACCCATTAACAGTCAAGGAAAAATAAGCTTGTACAAGTCCTTAGACTGTTAATGTTTTCAGACTAGAGCTGTGTGTGGTATTTTTTGCTGTAAATGTTTTTTTATGGCAGTGAATTTGTTCTATTTTAACCCCGAATGCATCAGTTTTTTAAGTTCATTTAATGTATTTTTATATCTGGAGTTGGGGCAGAGCCTGGCATGAGTCTATATGAAGTCCCTATCGCTGTTCTTCTACCTTGCACCAAGACCAGAAGACTAATGCTCAAAAAGGCTGAAGTTGAAAGTGTAACCACATAGATCCGCAGAGAAGTGCTCAGAGGGTTGGAAAATTGTGGCTGGTGATCAAGAGGATTTTGATTAAAAAGCACTTTATGTAACATCTTCCATACACTGATAAATGTTCAGCTGTAAAAGCTCTCCAGGAATGAATTCCCTCTAATAATGTTTGTTTATTTTTACCTTATTTTAAGAGCAAACCTCAATTATACATCTGCCAAAGGAGAGGAGAGCATTTAGTCCACTTGTTAGTGGCTTTAGGATTTGATGAAGGGCTTTAAAGGCAACTTGAAAGCTAAGTTGCTCTTGACATTTTGGTTTTCTCTGAACTTAATATATCTGTATTTTTGGAAAGGCTTGATGATGGGAGTCACTTTTTTCCATCTTCCAATATCTGACAGGCTTCTTAGGGTGTTTTGAAGAACCTTTAATGCACAGCTGACAGCTGTAGAATGCGAGCGTGCTTATTTAGAGTAGTAAATTAGAGATCATTTAACCACACGAAGCCTCTGAAGATTATAGAATCTTCAGAAAACAGTTGATCGTCTATGTTTTATATTTTGCCTTGCATCAACGTGCATGAAAATATCTCACATCTCATATACCTAGGTCTCTGCAGAACTGGGTTTGTGAAATCACGCTGGAAAAGCATGCTTCTTACACGTTCCTTTTGCTGACTGGTGTAAACCGGTCAGAGGAATGACACTGCTGTTGTGAGTGATGAGTGAAAAGAAAGGAAAGATGTGCAGTTCTGAAGGCTTTTGGGAATGTTACAGCTGTCTTCTTTCTGTCACTCGTGTTTCTATCCTGTGCTCAGAAGTGAGTCTGGTAACAGGGGTCTCCTGGCTGGACTGAGAACATGTTTGCACAAGTGCCCCCTCCTTTCGATTCCCCCTGACCTTTGTACTGAACTTTTGTTTGCAGACTCTGTTTTTTCCGCTTGATCCTGAGGTCACATACCTGTAAGCTACTCTCAAAAGTCACTCAGTAACTTAAGGTAGAGAAGAAGGCTGATTGTCTGGTTGAATCTCATTTTTTGAGTGTCTGGCCAGTTTTTTGTGCACTGCCCTGGGACTAGTCTCTGAGTGGATTCTAGATAAGGCTGAATATGTTGGATTTGTGCTTTAAACACCTGTCTGGATTATAGTATGCTGACCCTGAGACTAAAACTCTTTGCTAGCTAACGCTCTTGCTGTTGGGATTTATTGAATGGTGAAATTGCCAAGCTCAAGAAAACATTGATAAAAAGTGTGATTGCATCTCTGGTTTTTAATTCACTTATCCGTTAGGTCTAAAGTAGATTTGGTCTATCTTAAGCAGCCATGTACTAGCTTTCTGGGATGAAAGCCCATTGTTAAAGAAAAGGCTGAGTTTGAGAAAGATTAAGTTGTCTAGAAATCATCAGAGATGAAAATGAGTCAAATGGTTGGCTTTTTTTTTTTTTTTCCCAGGGAGAATCTGTCATTATTTCTTTTTTTTTTTTTTTTTTTTTTTTTTTCTTGTTTGCTATGGGCTTTTGTTCTTAATGATAGAGCCAGGTGCCAACAGCAAATGATTTGCATAGCTTGTTATGGAGCTTGATCATCATCGCAGCTGTCACTGCAGTTCTGGATTGCTCTAGCTTATGCTAAACTTGCTGGTTTGAAATCAGGACAGCATGCAGATCGTATTGCTAATATCTCTCAGGAAGCTGTCCCAACAAATCTTAGGAAATAGCTTCTTCCTTTCTTCTCGTGGTGGTGGCTGTGCATTACCCTTGCATTATTTCAGGAGCCTTCAGTAGCAGAGAATGGTCTGTATTCAAACACAAGCATGTGAGTTTAACTTATGTAGTCCAAGCCTTTTCCATCACTGTCTGGCTCAACAGCTTGAGGCAGGTTTCATATGGTATATAGTCACTAATGTAAGCTTGCTGTAGTCCCATCTGATTAATCCAGTATAAATCAGGCTGCAAATTCTATTCCGGTGTAGGTTAGCAAAACCTCATCGAGTCAACTTCAGATCAGCAAATTAATGGTTCATGTATGGTCATGACCTATGTGATTATTTTTTTTTTGTCACCTTAAAATGCTGCATGGTATTTAGTGGTCACCATACACAAACTCCAGTGGAAAAAAAAAGTCCAGTAGCTACTTAGCAATTCTTACATCTCTAAATAAATGTCTCCGTAGTAAACTTGATTACTTCTTGTCCTTTTACATAAGGAACAGGTAAAAATTGTGTCAACACTGTCTGGTTAAAGAGAAATGTTACACTGTAACCTTTTGAATGCTGGGAAATTTCATGTAAAGCAAGAACATCTTGACAGGATATAACTGCACATTTATTCAAAATAAAATGAACGTTTATTAAGAAAACAATGTCTCCTGGTGGTAACCTGTTCTGACTTTCTAAATTAGCCCTCCTCCAAAACAAGCTCATTATCTAAGAAATGACTGCTGCTAGTAGAGTATCTGAAGAAAATATGCACAAGTAGCAGTAAGAATATTATTATTATAGCAGCTCCCAGTAGTGCTGCTAGCATTAAGGTTCTGTCAGAATTTTCATGGGAAGGCTCCTCTTTTCCAATCTTTTTTTATTTTTACATGACTGTAAAAATTGGGGCTATATAGGAAACTTGCATGTAAGGTCTGAGGCCAGCAGTGTGTGTTTGCTTTGAGCAGCTCTTGAAAAATAACTTGATACCACAAAAGTAGATGTTCTTTGATTCCTATGATTGTGTTAAGGCATGGATTTTGAGCTACCTATTTTTTCTTTTATGAAACAGAAGGTCCTTATAGCACACTAAATCTACCCATTTTATAATTTTCATCTCAGTTTGATCTCTGCTTGTCTTTCTCATCTTCCTCTCCCAAGCTGGGGTTCAGTTAGTGTATATATTGAAGGTAGCGGCACAGGCAGGTTGGTAAAATTGTGGCCATGCTGATACCAACTGGAGTTTACTGTTGACATCACTGGACATCAGGATTTTACTCTGCTGAGGAAGGTTAGTGTTGATTAATGTGACTCAGAGTGACTGAAGTTTTCAAGCTCACAAGTGGCTCATAAAGCAAACAAAATACACAGCAAAAGTCTCATTGCTTATTTATGCAGTTCAGCTGGAATTAGTTACAGTGTTTCTTACTATGCTAATTAAATATTTACCCTATTTGGTAAAAGTGGTGAAATGTTAGCTGTATACTTAAAACTGACAAAGACTGCTTGGGAGTCCAGAGTTGCAACACGGAGATCAGCAGAACATGCACCAGCAGTCCACTTGTATATGCAGAAGTAGTGTTTGTAAATGGAAAGCGTTTACTGTTTGTTGGCTTTGTGTTGGTTGATGTGAAATAATTTGGAGGCCTCAGTACATACGCACTTGTTGAGTGTAGGTCTTGTTTGGGGGGAAAAAGGTTGATATTCAAATTAATGTTTTTGTAAAAGGAACCAAGGATTGAATGGATCTGAAAACTGATCTCCCCTTACAGCTATAGAAGTGACCCCTCCAAGGAAGAAGAGCATTGAAAAGAGAGGAATGGGGTTGGGAAGCACACACTGCCAGCTCGTGGTATGTCTGCTCTGTGGACAGACGGCAAGCACACCTCTCTAAGTGCGCCTGTTAGCTTGATATCTTTATGAAAGCTGTATTTGTCATGGGTCACTTTTTGAGCTTCTTGCTTTATTGAGCTGAAAATCTCTCCTTCCAACTACTACCAAAGTAGGTGAATGCATTTGAGTTGGTTTTGGCTGGAGTGGAGTTAATTTTCTTTGTGATAGCTAGTATGGGGCTCTGTTTTGGATTTGTGCTGGAATCAGTGTTACTGATACAGGGATGTTTTAGCTACTGCTGAGCAGTGCTTACAGAGAGTCAAGGCCTTTTCTGCTTCTCACCCTACCCCATCAGCGAGTGGCCTGGGGATGCACAGGAAATTGAGAGGGGACACAGCTGGGACAGCTGACCCCAACTGACCCAAGGGATATCCCATACCATGTGGCATCATGATCAGCATATAAAGCTGGGGGAAGAAGGAGGAAGGGGCAACGTTTGGAGTTATGGCATTTGTCTTCCCAAGTAGGTGGAGCCCATCTTTCCTGAAGATGGCTGAACACCTGCCTGCCCATGGGAAGCAGTGAATGAATTCCTTGTTTTGCTTTGCTTCTGTGTGTGGCTTTTGCTTTACTTATTAAACGGTCTGGGTTTTTTCACTTTTACTGTTCTGATTCTCTCCCCTATCCCAGTGGGGGCAAGGGATGGTGAGCAAGTGACTGTGTGGTGTTTATTGCTAGCTGGGGTTAAACCGCAACAGCATTTACAGTAAAACAGTCTTGTTTCCAAAATTTCCTGCCTAAGTTTTTCCAAGGGCCTGAGCAGGGAGCTGCAGCACTGCCTGCCAGAGGGGGGTGCAGTGCTCAGCAGCAATGTGCCAAAACACCTCCGTACACCTGGGCCTGTGCTTGAGGAGAGGTTTGAGCTCATGGGAAAAGACTTATCGCCTTCATCCTTGATGCTGACTGTCCAAATAGTGGGTACAGACATGGAGGGGAGAAGAGCCGCTGCTGCCCTCCTGTGTAGGCCGTGCAGTGCGTGTGTAGCCTTGTAGTCCATCTCTGATGGCCAGCATGGCCAGGTGGCATGGAAAAGAGGAGCAGACTCCCTGGGGGAGGAATTTCTTCCTCACTGGAGTTGAGAGTCAGGAATGGGATGGTGATGGTGACCCAGGCTTGGCTGCGTTACACAGAGACATGCTGGCTGAAGCCTTTCTTGAAGTGTGGCCAAGCTCACGCACTTTCTCATGGAGAACAGGAATTTTGTAGTTGCATTAATTCTAAGCAGAGACTCCCGCTGTACAGGGCTTTGGTTGTCCAGATGGCCTTTGGTTTGTTCTTGTTATGCAACAATATCAAGTGACACAAGTACCAGCAATATGCAAGTTTGTATTTTGTCTAATTATGACCTCCTTACATTAATTTTTATGCATCAAAGCTATTTGACATTTGTCAAAACAAATTCAAGTCCCTAGGAAAGATTTTATGACAAACCCACCATAGAGCTGACAGCTTGCTCTCTAGGGAAGAAATAGCGTGGCTGGCATTAAAGACTAAATGCTTCCAAAGTTCTTCTCTACCACTAGTCCCAAGGCAGAATGTCTGGGCCTGGGCAAAGCTGGCTGCCACGGTGGCAGCTGGGAGTTTGACAGTGTTAAGAAGAATTGCAACTGTTGATCAGTGGATTGTTACGCTGTCGATGACAGCATTGCAAATTAATTCTGAAATTAACTTAGGGGACACGAAGAAGTCCCACCGTTCCTCAGAAAGGAAGAGGGCAGCGTCAAAATTACCAGCGAAGCAGAGTAAAAATTGCTCTCTGTGTTCTGCCTGACAGCTGGGTGCGAGTGTGTAAAATGCGGATGTCTGGCATCCACGTTCACCTAGAGAAAGCTGAGCCTTGGCGGAGATGCCTAATACGAGTTGTGGGGTGGGGGCAGGGACGTTTTGGGTTCTCCATTGCTTTTGTAAATGATTTATTGAACCTACTGTATGTTGGAGATGAGAAATTAGTGGTCTGATATTTCAATTCTATTCTTAAAATAACCTGTTATTTTGCAAAATGAAATAATTTCTCATAGAGCAGCCTTCTCTTATCCTTTGTCAGGTATTATTCAGCCTAGAGTACTTCCAAATACTCCATATTATTTCACCTACGTGTGCAGAATGTGGTCGACTTCAAACCTGAGGTATCATTCACTAGTTTGTAGTAGCCATTAACATATGCTTTTCCCATGGTTTGTGTACTTATTCTAAGCATGTGCCTTTTACAATGCAGAACACAAGAGACTTGTTTTGTAAGATTAATGAAGGTCACCAAAATTCTCAAAAGTATTCTGATAATTAAGGCTTTGTTTATCAAAAACAAGTTATATTAAGAGCAAAAAGATTCATGGTAATTATTCATAATCTTAACAATTCAAGTGTAGCCACCTCATTTGTGCATTTAATTCTTCTTGTTAATGTTTTGCATAAATCTGCATAATTACTTGAGTTGCCTGTTGTAATTTTGACAGCTACTCAGTTCATGTGCACTAAAGTATATCAAAAGCTTGATGTGCTGAATATTTATAATTTTACTTATGTTCTTGGGATAATATTTTTTCAACAATGTTTTTAGTTTTTGTAAAATTGACATGGTATACTTGGAAAGATTGCCAAACATAGATCTCCATATTAGCACATGATGGAACTAGATCAACACATAAAGGTATAGTACCGAGGTTTTTGAAGTATTTTTCAGAAAATACATAGGAATTGTGCACATGAAATGTTTTGATAATTTTCTAGCAGGTGTATTATGCTTGATTAATGTGAACATGTACTTTTTTAAAAGTTTTTTCAGTACGTTCTCTGCATGTTTAAGTACAACTTGCTGCCTAGATTTTATTCACAGTCACATACGAAAGAATAATAGTGAAAAACAGAAGCACGGCGTTAGCACTGAATAGCATTAGCATGGGAAGCTGGCCTTACTGTTACACACGCTGCGTTGCTGCACAGCTCCCAGAGGGCTCAGGGAGCTCCGAGAACTTCCTGCAATTTATCAAAACAAAACAGCGTCAACAACAACCAAATCGAACTTTTGGCTTCTCATGTTCTCCTGTGCATTAAAATTTTGTGGGTAATGGAACGAGAGTTGCATTCTTTGGAGAAATGTAAGACATACACAAAGAATAAAAGTGTGGATCAATCATGTTGTGTCATCCTTCAACCATAGTTTTGGGGAGGAAACTAATTTGCAGAGTGAAAATTACATCCTCCACACACAGAATAAGTACAGCGTTTTGTAAGAACTGCAAATACTGCGGTTATTTATAAATATCATTGTGCTTGTGAATTATAAAAACATTTGCTAACTAATTACAGCAGTAAGTTTTCAGTGCATCTGATGACTGTCTGGCACAGTTTGGTGTGAATCTTTAGTTAGCTGAAATCACGCAAATTATTCTGTCTTCTCACAAATGTTGACAAAATGCTGGTTTGAAAATCTAGTTCAGATCCTTTAAAAATACTGTCTCAAGACAGTTTATTTCTGAAAGACTGTTGTGCATACTGAAGTTATCAAGTTTTGCATTTAGGAATAATATTCAAGTGTATAGGCTTTGGTGTAGAAATGTGTAGTCCCTATTCACTCACATCTTGACCTTACTAAAATAGTGCTGTGTTTTATAAAAGTGTATGCTTATGTTTATTAACTCTTTCATGCAAAAACTCATATTTTTTATAACAAAACAGCTCTCTTTAAGACAGACAAAAGGAGGGGAATCCTGCTTTAGACATCATAGCATTGTTTCCTAGGAAAATGTTACGATATGAATGAAATGCTAGTGTCCGACAGGAGAAGAAAATTAGTGTGTTCAAGTGGTATCAAAAACCAGAAGCAGAATTCTCCTTTGGATGCTGGTGTTCCAGCTGTACAGATTCTTCTGCTGTCACAGAGCTGATGCTATACGTGAATTTTGAACACTTAAGACATTAGAAATAAGGGTTGTCCTTCAGTCATAGATCTACTTCAGTGTGTAACACCAAGGGAGGAGGTAGGAGGACTTAAACTGTTTCTGTTATGCTCAAAATACATTGGGGGTTGATTCAAGAGTAAAAAAAAAAGGAGAAGTGCAGTGGTCATGCGCTGCTATCTTTCACTTTAGTGAGCACTCAAATGTAAGGGAAAAATTAAAAGGTTGTTATATTTAGAAATAGCTGGAGCCATACACTCGATGTATGTTGCACACAGTGGGGAATGAGCATAAAAAATGAGGAGGGAAACCCATCTACTTTGCAGCTATATTCATTAATTAAAAGAAGTTTGTTAAACTAAATTTAGGAGGAAAAAAAGAGAAAAAAAAACTTCTTTAATTGTGTTTACCCAAAAGCCTTTTCTTCCTAATTTAAATAGCATAAACATCTGGACTAAAGCAATATCAGAATCATGGCAGTAGTCAAGCAAATCTTGTGGAAAATAATGAAATTAGATCCCTGGTGTTGTGACAGAGTAAGGGCAGGATACATCAGTTCGATGTTAATAAAATTTCCATGAATGACTGAATACAATTAAGAAATTGTCAGTTGCGGCAATGAACTTTTGTAGCTCATAGATGTTTGCATCATTTGATTATGCTGGCAATTTAAAATTGTTTGTTAGTGTCTGTGTTGGGATATTAATTATGACCTTTATTACAGCCCACAATTAAACTAGTCATACAGCAACAAGCAGCCTCTGTTGTGGTAGTAAAGGATCTGAACTGTTTAAAATAGGGTCTTGGTACGTTCAGACCATACACTGATCATACAAATTGGAAATTATTTCGAATGATCCAGTACTTTAAAAAACAATTTAACTGGGTTAAGTAATCCCTTTAATAAAGAAATTCGGGTTTAATAGTGTTTTAACAGTTTTAATTGCTAACAACATCTGTACAACTGTTTTAAAAAAGGGAGAGAGAAAGCATTTTTAACTGTGACTCCAGATAAGCTTTCTCCTGTTTCAGGAAGAGAAGACAATTATTCACTGGTTAATTAGCTGTAAACAACTTTTTAAAGACACATCCATTATATATGTAATGATTTGAAAAAAGCTTTAATGTTATTTGCACTAATGCATAATTATTAGGGCTTGCTATAAGGATTAGCAGTATTTAGATGACCACTGTTGTTGGGAAATACCAGAGTGGAGAGATGAGAGTAGCATCAGGAAGGGATGTGCAGTGATGAATCAAGTGTGTGCTTGCACCCCTTTAGCAGTGACAATGAACAAATCACACATTCGGAAACAAAGCACTGCAAACTGAAACCATGCACTTTTTCATCTTCAATATTTCTGTGACAGGTGAAGAAAATATGTCACTGCCAAAGTAGTTCTGTACCCAGTGGAATACATAGTTCCTGAGATTTTATTTTATTTTTTAAACTGCAATGGCACACTTGTAATTTTTTTTTTTATTTTTTTATTTTTTTTTTAAGAACTGCATGGTCCTTTTATTATTGCATAGCCGACTGGCAACTTTGCAATGCCCTCAGTACATCCATTTCCTAATTGTTATTCCTAATTTACTAAGAAGATGTAAAGTCATAATGAAATCTATTTAGGCTTTTGTAATGCGTTGACTAGAGCACTGTTTATAGTCATTAGCATATGAGTGAAAGGAATATTGTTTTAAATACTTAAGTCAAGGAAACTGTAACGTTTGTCCTAATATGTTGCAAATTCCT
>NW_010120788.1:32687-43699 GCF_000699245.1 Pterocles gutturalis
AATGTGCCTGAAATGTATGTTGATTTACATCTGTGTTTATCAAAAAAAGGTTTGACTGCATTATATACTAAAATTACACTGAAAGAGGCAATTCAGGGCTACATTAATAAGAACTTCAGCATCTGAGCAACCTAATGCTGACACAACCATAGTTGTGTTGTGCTTACATTGTTATCCTGGACATATCTAACAAAATAATTTCTGTTAAAGAGAGACCTGATATTTATTGCGCCAAGTCCCTGTATTTTCATGGAGTTGGAATTTTTCAGAGCCTTGTATGTAAGGAGTAGCCACAGAAGCACGATAAATGGTGTAAGAGGAACACTACGGATTCACCTGTAACCTCCATGAATGTGCTTTATCCCTGACCTGGAAGGATCGACCCGAGCAGTGGGAGATTTGTTCAGTCTCCATGAATTTGGCAGCTTTTCAGATGCTGCCAGTAATGATGCTAATTGCTGGCATTTGTGGTGGTCGGGTTTGTGATACAGGCACCTGTACCAGGTCTACCAGGTCAGGATTTCTGAGCTTTTAAACAAGAAAACAGCTCTCAGTTTTCTCTTAGTAAACTAGAGGAACAGTATTTGACAGCTCTGAAGGAATACCACGGGTGATTTTTAGCATTTCAGTTCATTAGATATTTTTAATTCTCGGAAGTATGTAAGGAGAAATTGTGCACTTTCATTTATATTATTTCTTTCAAGCAATCATTATGTGGAAGTATTTGGGGGGTGGAATTTTTATAACTGTTTTAGTTGACAAAGAAATTATTACATTTTAAGGGATTTGTGTATTTAAGCATAGATGATTATTTAGAAGGTTTGGTTGCTGCAAATTGGAAGCCTTGTGGCTCAATTTACTAATTTATTTTGTGGTCTGTGACTAAGCTGAGTAAAAATGCAAATAGCACAAGCCCTTTACATTTTATCACCAGATTAGTTTAGTGTTGGGAGGATCAGAGTTACTAAACAGTTCAACACTCTTGTGGTTTCTAAGTAGTCAGACACTAGAAGCATCTATAGTGAAGACTAGAGGAAAGCTCACATGAACAGAGGTTTGAATGGAATTCAGTATTTATTTGTTTCTGACTTAAAATGCAAAAGCAAGACTTTTTTGTCCATTGTAAGGATGATTGTTTTTTTTCTCCCGTCACATGTGGCAATGAGCCATCATGTTGTGTTGCAGCATGCTCATGTATTAGGAGGAAACAACTGGTAAAGCTAGAAAGAAACTCTGAAAGCTTAAATGGGTGTTGTAATTTCCTTTTGATTATACCTCTTTTCACAGAGCATTAAAAAAATATAATCTTCTACTTCTGTCACTTTATTTTTAACTTATATTCCCCCAAGTTTTTAGGTTTTTTTTTGTTTGTTTGTTTAGAAGAATTAAAACTGTTTATTTGCTGCTTGTTTGCAAGTCACTCTTAGCAGTGATGTCAAAACCATTGTGGAGTCAGTGCTAGGACACAATCTTTCTCCTGGGGAAGCGAGCTGAAGTTGTGCTCTTGCCTCCTAAGGAAACGGATTTGGGTCTGTTAATATCTGTTTTTGCAGATCCAGCAGAGGGAGCAGAAGTCCACCGATGGGGTTGCTTTGGACGAAACATTTGGGGTGGCAGATGGGTTAGCAAGAATTGATTATAGAGGTGGGGAACTGCATGAATCATTCCCCCAAATTCTGAGAAATTAAAACACTGAAGATTGCTCTGTAATTCAGTAATTTTTTCACATCCTGGAATTTCTTCATGAGTTGGTACGGTATCCTAGCCATTGATTAAAAATGTTTCCAGTGCTAACACAGGTGTAGTGATCCCAATTAGCCAGCTGATAATTGTTTTAGCAGGGAATAACACCCAATCGTGTCTTTGCACATCAACTCCCCTGCCACTTTGCTACATTTGTGAATATAAATCAGATGAATTGGCCAAACTGGTTTTGTGTGCTGTACCTAAACATCAGGCTTTTACTTTGTGTCCATACTAGCTGCAATTATGCTAGTTTGTGCAATGAGGATTTGTAGTCATTTGGTCAATCTTCAGCAGAATGCAATTCAAGGGGGTCAAATTTAGAGCTGTACCACAAGATATTGCCCCCTTTAAAAATTTTTTTAAAAAGAGAGAGAGAGATTAGCTGCAATAGTGCTCCAGTGTTATTTTAATGTGCATGCAATTAATACATAATCTGTTATTAGTGTTGTTACTTCTGCCTTAAAAGCTGTAACAGTGCTTTGTAGCAGAAACTGGTGATCTGGGGCTTGCTGCTTAAGATGGCAGCAGGTGGATTTTGACTGACTTACAACAGAGCTGGTGGCCACGGCATTTTTGAAAATACACAAGGGAGAAACTTCTGCTGATTTCTGAAACCAAGGAGACTAAGCAGCCCATGAGCAATTGCTTTGTCTTCTTAAGAAGGAGTGTTTCCTCCTACTGCTAGAACTCTTTTGGCAAGTTTAGTCTAGTTTGGTAAAGTTAAAATAATTTTTATCCCTGTAAGTATATATGAATGCATGGCACATTATCCTTCAGAATTTGCTAATTTCAGTATGGGCTGGGCAGAGTCATACATGAATCATATAGCTGGGCAGAGTATATATATGGCTGGGCAGAATCACAGCCATAAAAGAACTCATCCCAAGATAACCAGCAAAAAACTTTTCTCAACTGATTTGCTGCAGTGTGAGGATTCACCTAACCATCCAGAAAGTATTTGCTGACTGGAGTCCTGTGTTTCCTTATTCACATTGTGTTCAATTGCTTTGAGGTGTAGGCTTGATGCTCCTTTCACAAATTGAGGCTCAGTTGCAGCTGAAATGATATAAAAAAAAAAAGACTTATGTACATCTGTATTAATGGAGTTAAAAATATCAAGTGGTAAATCTGTATGAATGGCTTTCTGATTTGCTTACCAAGCCTGTTTTATGTGAGTACTCTTAGGATAGGTGTTTTTTGTTTGTTTTTGTTTTTTTTTTTTTTTTTTCGGGAAGCAGAGTGGTGTCTCTGAATCTCATGAACTAAAACTCATAGGAAACTCATGTGGGTCTCACGGGCTAAAACTGTCATGAATATTAAATAAATCTATATTTAGGGTTCTCATTTACAAATTATTCTCTGGAACTGTGAAGGCTTAAAAACTCACTTATTACATGAAAATCTAGGTGTTGCCTTTTCAAAATCTTTGCTTTAAAAACAAAAACAAAATCAAACTGGGCATTAAAAGCTATCCAGATGTTGTGAGACTGATCGTTATAAGAGTTGCAACATGCCTGCTGCTCAGCATAGGATACAGAGCTGTGGAAGGATGGTTGTGTGCAGCCAGGGCTTCATCTAGCACAGAGGACAGAGCAATGCTGTGCAAGTTCAGAAAAAGGAGTTTGTGAGAAAACATCAAAGGTAGAGCAACCAGCTCACTGAAAATCAGTTTTCTTCAAATAATATTTTTGCCTTATAAACAGTTCTTCAGTATTTTTAGAAATTTAGTTTTAATAAGTATTTTAGATTCTATCCCAATTGGTAACTTTAAAAAATTAAATGAAAATGAATGCTTGGTTTTAGTACTTCCTTATCTTTCTTTATTTTCCCCTCTCTTCTTTCATGTTAGACAAGTGTGACAGTGAAGAAAAAGAAAAGAGTGATCAGGGGACAGGAGGTTGTAGATCTAATATATCTTAGTTGATGAAGGCAGCTTTCTTTTTTTCAGATGAATTAATCCAAAGATAATATCTCCCCCTCCCAAGGAAAAAAAAAAAAACCAAAAACATATTCCTGCGCAAATGAAAAAGTTCAAACTTTCCCACAAGTAACTTTTTTTTACTTAGAAGATAATTGCCCTTCCTTGGCCACCTTTGTTGACAGGCAGATGTGGGATTTAGCTTTGATTAAGCAGTAAACCTTATATAGCTGGACACAAATCTGGATCCTTACAAGAACAGACCTCCTAGAGACAGTCTATTTTGTTTCCCTCCTCACAACAGGTAGAACTTTCTGAAGATACTTGAGTTTCCTGACTCTATGGACTAAAACCTTATGCAGGCCAGAAATGTGTCTACCTGCCCCTTTTATCTTACCTCTTTCAATTATCCTGAGCGTCATTAGCTCTTGCACACCACCTTCCCGCGACACCTCTTGCCTCCTAAATCCTCCCTTGCCTCCTTGGAGGGATACAGGCAGGTAGGCAGGTGTGGGGGGTGCAAGATCCACCCACAAATCTGGAAGAAACTATGTCTTCCTTTTCAGTAGGTACCAAAATCTGAACATCTACTGTGTGCAAAGCTTGCAAGATGTCTGGACTGGTGGTAAATTGAGTTCATTTGAGGTGCTCAACTGAAGTTTGGTCTCCCTTGGGGCTATATAATCTTTGTAAAAGGGACAAAGAGAGGCACAAATGCTTGGAGGAAGGTTAAGGGGACTGGAGGCTTTCCATGAATCTGAATATCTTCAGAGTGGGGTTTATTGTACTGTCTAGCTAAAGGGGGAGCTTGAGGCAATGGCCATAGATACTGTTGGAAAGGTGGATGGGTGACTGTTACAACATGAGGTTTCATAACATCATCTTGCTCTGCTACTCGGTGTTGATGGCTTGTTGCTGATTGAAGGAACAAAGGCGATCCCATCATAACAACAACAAACTAAAATAGGACAAACCCCTCCAAGTCTGCACATTAATGGAAAGAATCGGAGAATGGAAAATGAAACAAAAGCTAGGATATATGGAATGCAATCTTACAACATTTCTGGCACAAGATGCTGTGGCTTTTTCTCTATTCTCCAAGCTAAAGATGGAGTTCTCAGCCTTAACTTTGAATTTTCTTTCTTTTAGCAGTTTGTGTTGAACATTAATGTTATTGAAAATAGCTTTTTATCCACGTGTATTAAGAGTTTGTTTGCCAAAGTCTCTGCTCTCAAATGCAAGAAATTCAGCAGCTAGTAAACATCAAAGTAAGGAGATTTTTCAGCTCAAAAAAAGTTATCTTTAAAATTGAATGTTAGTCTTTCACTGTATAGTTTTTGTGAATAATTATTAGAATCTATAATAAACACTTAGTCACTCTTTATTGTTCTGTCTGTTCTATTGAAAGAGATATGCCTTGATGATATCATTTTAATTAACTCTTGCTGTGTTTTACTGAAGTTCAAAGCATTAAGCATTGTTTATGTAAGCCCCATGACATTCAGGTTGCCTGAAAGAAGTAAATGAAACTGTAGGTCAAACTGTATTAATGTGTCTTGCCAGCTATTATTACATCCGCTTTTGAATAGTATTTATTCTGTAATTGATGGTTGTCAGCCTGTAATTTCCATAGTTATGTTCTGAACACTTCAAGTTCTCCCTAATTCTTTTAGTGTTTACACCACATCTAGTCAAAGATTAAAGTAAAATGGAAAATGAGTTACCAGTTTTTATTTTACCAGCTTAATATTTCTTTCTTCAGGGGAATCACTCCAGATATTTGCCAAGTTCGTGTATCTATAATATTCTTTTAGATTCAGTTTTCTGCCCTTTACTTTTCTCCATTTCATATTTACTTTATTCTTTGTGGTCATCCCATCTAGTCTGTCTGTGTCTACCTGATCAGCCTAATATATCCGCATATCTTTTTCTAAAATGATTTTATTATTGAAATGACACTTAGCATTTGATACTTAAGCATACATTACAAAAGCTTAATTCTGCCATTAGTAGATCAAACTTCCATACTGCTCCCACATTCACACTGCTTCATGAACTAGACAAGCCTTGGTAAATGTTGTCCAAGAGCTGTAATGCAGATCTGGTTTTTTTTTTTTTGTTTTTTTTTTTTATCTGTATTAGTGAGTGGAAACCACTGTACGGAGTTGGGTCACTTATTGTACTCCAGCACTGACTAGAAGCTCTGTTTGGTGAAGATGCAAGATTCCCTTTCATTGTGCTACTTGAATTTTACCTTTAAGGACTTTCTTCTGCAAAGGAAACTCAGAAATTAAACTTTCCAGCCACTTCTGCCATCCATAATGAACTGCAGATGTTTTAGAAACTTCTGTGGCTTTTCTCTCTTCATTTTATGTTCGACTGTACCAAATTAACTTCTCTTTGTTTCAGCTTCCTTCGACAAAATAATTGACTTCTGAGAAATGCATAGCTTAACAAGAACATCTCACAAATTTCATCCATTCTTATCATCTCCTATCTTGAGCTTTTCCAGGTATTTAACCTCCCTGTAACAGTGTTCCTGCCCTTGGACTTTGAGCTCCTCTTCTCATACATGGCCTCTGTTATTGTCTTCTGTGTAGACACCACAAGCAGCAGCGTTTTCCAGAACTTGTCTGCTTCATTCCCATTCCTCCAGACTCCCTTGTTTCCCTAGGATCTAGTAAAGGTTTCCACCCTTTTTTTCTAGAACTTCTATTAAAATTCCTTTAAGATAGCATAGATTTGCTTTATTTTTTTTCCTGTTCCTCTTATTCATCTTCATGTCACCACACGGTCGTGCCTCTGACATGGTGTGACTGTTCTTTACCGTAGTGCTTGCAGTTTCTGTTGAGACAAGTCATGATGTGATGCAATGTCTCTATGTCCGGCTACCTCACCATTTTCATATTTCTCAGTCATACCTCTCTGTGTCTTTTATGTGTTCAAATTATTTGAATTTTAACTTTTTTTGCTATGAGCCCTCTGAGTCTGGGAAGTGCCTGTCAAATCTGCTGTTACAAAATATTCTGGGTAAAAAGGCTAGTTCTGTGGTGTTGAATGATTGGTCTATAGAAATTTTTTTTTTTTTTTTTTGGTCAAGCTTGTGGATTGCTTAAAAGAGGTTGTTAAAGAGAATTCCATTGTGTTTCTCTAGTGAAGCATAGCTATGCAGTTAAATATGTTGTGCGGGCACTGAGTAGTATGACACTTACGGGATGTAGAATTTTATTTTGAACATATTTTTGTATTTCTTTATCATGGCAGAGACTTTATGGTGATAAGGTGGTAGAGAATAAAAGTGTCTCGTTATGTGCTATGGTTAACAGAGTGGCCTGCAGTTAAGTTCCTTGGTATTAGACTCTTCTTTCTTTCTTTTTTTTTATTTTTTCATTTTTTTTTTTTCCTTTTAAAAGCTTGAAAGACTGCAGTTGAAGGTCATTGACTTGTCTTCATTGTGGGCAGAATTCAAGTACTAGGTCAAATTAGAAGCGGACAGTACCATTATATCTGTACTTTCATAGCTCATTCCCCTTCTACAGAAAGCCAAATAGCTATTTGCATACTTTGGATTGCTAAAACCAAAGGAACAAAGCAAAGGAGGCAGTTTATACTAGTTCATAAATGAATTGATGCTAAATAGCAAACCTCATTATTCCTGGGCTAATCTGTTAAGCAAATGAAAACAGGTGAGCCTTCCTCTCTCTTTTTTTGGTCTGTTTTTAAGGAAATGACATGATCTTGGGAGAATAACTTTAACTAAGAGAGCATAAATGCAAAGAATGACAGTTACAAATAATTTTATCCAACAGACAGACAAATTGTGCTGATTGTCTGTATTTAAAAAAAAAAAAAAAAAGAGAAAAAAAGGTCTGGCCTAAAAGACTGCAGTAAATCATGAAAGTGATCTCAAGTGAACAGAGATAGATTTCTGGAATACAGTGTGCAATGAAACCACTGACCTCTTACACAAGGGTTCATGTCTTTTTCTACAGAAACAGATGGGTAATAGCATAATGCTGAAATCATGCTCTACATAATATGGACCTAGTGATTGCAGACCTGATTGCTTGCCATATGGTTGCTGAAGGGTTGAAGAGAAAATGGGATGATATGCAAACCCTTAAAAGCAACATTTTTATTGAATGGCCATTACATTAAAACCCAAACTCTGCAAATGAAGGGAAGAATTGTGGTGAATAATGATGAAATAACAAAACAATAAAAGAAGAAACACAATAGCATGTATTTGTTTTCAGTATGCAAAATAATACTTGTTGTCGTTTTGCCTTGTGTTACGAGCATTCGGTGGAAGGTTGGTGGAACATTGCTGCTCGCAGGGCACAAATACCTTATAGTGGACCATTGCAGTATTCACTAGGTCAGACAGAAACATAAAATAATTACTTGTCTCGAAGTAAAAGCTTGTGAGTTAAATGCTAACTAAAATATGCAACCTGCATACATGAACCGCATTACTGAGGGGCTGGTGAAAAGCCTTCGTGAGACTTGCTTTTTCAAGACAGACTTCTATAGCACATTTACTCTCTCTTCTCAACAAAAGTTGCCTTTATCACTCATTTTTTTCTTGGTATATCTTTGTTACTGGTAAATATCCTGTTTTATTGTTTTTTGTTGACATCAGTAAGTTGCTCAGTGTAGTTAGAGGAAATACAAAGAGCTAGTATGTAAGTCCTCACTTACTAATGCATACTTATCTAGAAGAGGCTTCTTCAGAGGAAGATGATTATACGTAGTACTCAGAAATGTGACCACAACTTCATGGCTGTGTCTACTTGCAAGCTGAGGGTAAGGGTGTATGGAAGTGTGACATGGTGAGAATGATGGCATGTCTTTGAAACGGATGAGAGACAGAAAGATAGTCTGAAACTGACCCTTGTCTCCTGGGCTTTTATTATACAACCTTTGAATGGCAGGCCCTGTACCTTTTGAGGCATTAATGGCTCGCTCTCTGTTTTGCCATCATGGATTGACATGGGGATGATATCCAGTGGATGAAGGCTATAAATTCAACTCAGTCTAGAGATTAGAGAAATTTGGAGTTAGATAACATGAGCCACTAGGATCTGGCTGGACTTTGTCTCCTCTAGGGGCTCAGTTGTGTGTGAGCATATGGGTGGCTGATTGCTTAGTGTAGAGTGGACCTTACCAGTCTTTAAGTCAAAAGATGCCAACAGGATACTTTTGTTCATAATGTGAGATTAATACCTCCCACCACAATGTATCCTGCCTCTATCAGGAGCCACTCCTCATTCTGCAAGGCGTGTCCAGTCCACCTCTATAGCACACAGACACATCTAGAAAGGGATGGGTAAGCAGTTACCAGTTCATTTTAGCAAGTCCAATGTTCTCTCTGTCATGCTGTGTGGCTATACTGCTTCATACATGGGTACCCCAAGAGATAAGTCAGTTGCCCTTTCTACACCATACTGCTGTTGCAAAGTTATATGACATCTTAATGCTCTGACAGGATGTGAAAGACAATAACACCACTGAAAAGACCAGAAAAAGGCCCTTTATAGCTACTGAATAATATATTAGCTTTAACACTGTATATACAAGCAAAATGGGATAAGGTATAAAATCAACAAAATAATTATTTATACCAGATGTTATATATTTGATCAGAATAAGAACTATTTGACCTCCCAACAGAGTGTGAACTGGTTTTGCTATGGTATTCATTACCTGGAAGAGCTGTAAATACCTGCAATCGGAGTTAAAATCTGCCCTTGGGGCTGATTAAATGCTATCTTGTGCATCATTTGAAAAAAAGTTATTCTGGAAGAAACTCTTTGATCTGTTGTGAACAGACTTGCAGGGATCATTCCTAGTGCCCAAAGTGTGCAACCGGGGGCACCTGTGATCAGCTTTGAAAATGTGCAAGTATCTGCATTAAAATGCTTCTAAAATTCATATATCTATATATATAGATATAGTGTTGTGGATCTGAAAATCTATACTGCACTTCTTAGCAATACATTATAATGTATGAACTGGGAAAGAAGAGTTACATGGCAATGAAATGTGCATGATAAAAAGTCCAATTTATACATGGATCCCGAGAGTTTGGCAACTTGTATCCTTTGCTTCCTTTTTAAATGCTGTGCAAACATTATCAGTTTTTAAGACAAATTGGTTTATGCTGTCTGCTTCTGTATTCCAAACAGAACTTCCATGATGCTATTTGCTTCTTTATTTAAATACTGATGAAGGAAAAAAAAAATGTAGTACGGTACCTTTTTCAGAAGGTAAGAGTATTGAGCCTTCACTCTGAGCTCTCTCACTTTGAAGGTCCTAAATTACACTTTCATGTTACTTTAGCATGGTTTGATTTCTGATACAGTTGGACTTTTCCAACAGACCCTATTTCCAGAGTTTTTGGCTTATTGTCTCGAAAGATTGCTTTAAAATGATTCTAATCTTTTCTAATTCTGGCTAAATAATAGTTTTTAAAAGTTAAGCATCTTATTGGATTTTGGTGATACTCAGAAATACTCATTTTGCATTTTTCTGCAATAAATTATAAGATCTTCAAAATTCAGAAGGAGTTTATGTAGTATATTTTCATTTCAGTAAGAAGTTATGTGTTCTTTGCCTTGAGTTCACCAATACGAGAATGAGTGGGCAGAAGTGAAATTCCTTCTGTCAAACACAAAATTGATGGAGGGAAAATCAGGAGGCAGTTGTATGCAAAATAGAGATGCTTTAACGCCAGCTTATGCACTTATTTATTGATACATATGACAAGAGGAGTACTTCTTACTCAGGATAACGCAAATAACCATAGCACAAAATATTTTAGGAAGTATACCTGAAATTACAACGTTGCTTTAGGGAAATTCAGGAATTATGCAAGATGAACAATCGTTCTTTTCAGTTCTCCAAATGTAAACAAATAGGCTATTTGTTTTAGGGATGTGGTTGTATTTCCCAAGCTCTTACTGCAGCAGAATGCTGGGTACATATATTACCTTTTCTTGCTCTTTTAAAGGTATCTGTGCAGTTGAAAGGAAGGGAGGGAAGAGGACAAAGATGGAAGAATTTCATTCAGATATTATTCTAGAAAGATTGCTGAGTTTGTTGTATTTTGAACAGGTACACAGAGGCTAAACATAGCAGTGGAAAAGTGGCAAGAATTGCTTGTTTCCTTTGTTGTGGAAGTGACTGTTTGCTAGGTGTAAGTCCACAGAGCCAGCTGATATAAAATGAAGCGTTCTGCTGTGAACAGTCCACAATCTGGTCCTGAATGTTCAAATTCCTTTTGCAGGTGCCTGTGATTCCAGAATTTGAGGAAAGAAGTAGTGAGAACATTCTCTTATGGGGGGGG